>NC_083596.1:6509192-6699192 GCF_027579695.1 Neoarius graeffei
CAGCAAGAAGGTTGTGGGTTTGAGCCCAGCAGCCGACGAGGGCCTTTCTGTGTGGAGTTTGCATGTTCTCCGCATGGGCTTCCTCCAGGTGCTCTGGTTTCCTCCACAGTCCAAAGACATGCAGGTTAGGCTAATTGGTCGCTCTAAATTGACCGTAGGTGTGAATGGTTGTTTGTGTCTATGTGTCAGCCCTGCGATGACCTGGCGACTTTTCCAGGGTGTACCCCGCCTCTCACTCATAGGCCAAGTTTACATTAGACCGTATCTGTCTCATTTTCTTCGCGGATGCACTGTACGTTCACATTAAAACTCTGGGAAACGGGAATCCACCAGAGCCCACGTATTCAATCCAGTTCCTGTCTGGTCTGGTGCTGTGTAAACATTGAGAATATGCGGATACGCTGTGCTGAGCTCTAGCTGACGTCATCATTGGACAACGTCACTGTGACATCCACCTTCCTGATTCGCTGGCGTTGGGATCTCACACACAGCGGCTCAGTCCCGAATCACTGCTCGTGTGCTTCACTCGCGCGCTCTGTGAGCTGCGCAGGGCCGGAGTGCGCACCCTCCAGAGGGCAGTCGCTGTTCAGGGCGGAGTGATTTGGAGCGCAGGAGGAAGCGCTGAGCCGCACTGAGGTTTATTTACACATTTCAACCTCCTTCAGGTGCTTAAACTCAGTGAGAACATGAACATCACAGCCAGGTGTGTTTATCTGCTGGAGAAGGTGTTCGCTTGCCATCCTTCCACTTGCAAGTGGTGAGTGACTTGCGCATGCCCGATATGCACTGGGATCATGTGACGTGCCGTCTAATTAGTCATGTGATGAGCGTATCCGTGTATTGGTGTTGCTGTGTGCACGCGAATCGTGTATTGGCGTTGCTGTGTGTACGCGAATCGTTTTAAAAATGTTAATCTGATGATCCGCTCATTCGAAATAATGTAAACAGGGCCATAGTCAGCTGGGATAGGCTCCAGCTTGCCTGCGACCCTGTAGAACAGGACAAGCAGCTACAGATAATGGATGGCTGTACCTTTTTGGGGGCGGCACGGTGGTGTCGTGGTTAGCACTGTCGCCTCACAGCAAGAAGGTCCTGGGTTTGAGCCCAGCAACCGGCGAGGGCCTTTCTGTGTGGAGTTTGCATGTTGTCTGTATGGGCTTCCTCCAGGTGCTCTGGTTTCCCCTACAGTCCAAAGACATGCAGATTAGGCTAATTGGTGGCTCTAAATTGACCATAGGTGTGAACATGAGTGTGAATGGTTGTTTGTCTCTGTGTTAGCCCTGCGATGACCTGGCAACTTGTCCAGGGTGTACCCCGCCTCTCGCTCATAGTTAGCTGGGATAGGCTCCAGCCTGCCTGCGACCCTGTAGGACAGGATAAGTGGCTAGAGATAATGGATGGATGTTTATTTTTGTTGTTGTTGTCACGTCACCTTCTTATTTCACCTTTGTTTTCTAATCCACACTATTTGGTCAGATGTTTGTGAACCCCTGACCATCACACCCACTGTCAGAAATCAGGGTACAGTACAGATGGAGTCCATTTCTGTCCCCTGTGGTACAATCTACACTAATGTACCCCTGAGGGCTCATTATTGGATCTCAAAGTTATATGTGTTCATTTTTAGGTCCAAAAAGGTACATCCATCCATCAATTATCTGTAGCTGCTTATCCTGTTCTACAGGGTCGCAGGCAAGCTGGAGCCTATCCCAGCTGACTATGAGCGAGAGGTGGGGTACACCCTGACACAAACAACCATTCACACCTACAGCCAATTTAGAGCCACCAATTAGCCTAACTTAAGGCTGTACTCCAGAGGTGGGGTACGCCCTGGACAAGTCGCTAGGTCATCACAGGGCTGACACATAGACACAAACAACCATTCACACTCACATTCACACCTACAGTCACTTTAGAGCCACCAGTTAACCTAACCTGCATGTCTTTGGACTGTGGGGGAAACCGGAGCACCCGGAGGAAACCCACGTGGACACGGGGAGAACATGCAAACTCCACACAGAAAGGCCCTCGCCAGCCACGGGGCTCGAAACCAGAACCTTCTTGCTGTGAGGTGGCAGTGCTAAAAACGACACCACCGTGCCGCCCTGTTCAAAATATGATTGCCAAAATCTTTGCTTTGTCTCAGGGTCTGGTTTTAAATGCCTACCTGAGAAACAATTGTAGAAGAACATCATTAAGCGACATAAAAATGTACCCGTATGTGACATTTAAACACATATTGTAAATATCAATTAATTCTGCATTAAATGGAAAAATATTTGTGTTAAAAATGCCAAAAAGCTGTGGCATGCCATTTTGTAAATCGTGAAACAAAAGTAAAAAAATATTTGCAGATCACTTTTTGTGAACATGATACTGTTGTAGACAGTCTGCATTTCGAGGATGAACTAATTCGGAGTTTCCCTTATTTCGCACATGTGGAAACGTCTAACATTGAACATCTGGCAGATTTCTGGGTATTTTTGGAAGAGGTGCACATAAAATGTGTTAAAATAGGTGCAAGTCTGAAGCCTGTTTATGCAAATTATAGAAGATGGCCTTTGCCTTCTGGATTTCACTCACCCTTTGACTGGGAATATGAGCTTTTGATATGCGGCATTAAAAATTTAAGAGAAAGGAGGTCCTGCAGTTACAGTGATTATCGTGAGAAACATCAAGATCAAGCCGTGGAAAGAAGGCCTCAGCTGGTCGACGCTACAGTACAGGATGTAAAATGATTTCTAAAAATGACGACGCAGAAGCGTGCTACAGTTTTGTAGTGAAAGAGAAAATAAATAGCAAAACTAATCCCACAGGCATTCCACAGGATGTCATGATATTAAGCATTTAAAAGTCATGTATATGGAGTTGGCTCATTTTTGCTCTGTCATGCATTGAGCATTGTGCGATTATTTTGAGTAATGCATACAGTTTTTTTTCCCTTCCCTGTTAACCCCAGGCATTTTCTCACCTCCAAAAAACACAGGAAGAAAATGAATCAAGGGGTTGCCCTTACTCTATGTCGAACTCATACATTCAGATGAAACCCCCCTTTTTGCCATAAGTGAGACCTGAGCTTGGCTATTGCTAACATGTGGCTCGACGATGAATTTCAAGTCAGGAGCAGGTGGGGCTGCAAAGTCAAATCCTGGCATCAAAGAGCCTGTCACAACCGTTATAACTGGTTCGGCTGGAATGATGATCTAAAGCAGGTGTGAGAAGGGCAGATGTGGTGGGAAGAGGGACTGCAGGATAGGAATAACTGCACATCGGTAATCGTAGATGTTCTCAGGGCAGTTAAACATCAGTACAGGGCTGATCAGGTGTCGCACAACAAAAGACTCGAATTCAAATTCATGAATAATCTGCATGTGTGTATTAACAGATGAGTGAGAGTCTGAGTCGAGTGCAAGAGTGGTTCAAGACGTCTGGGATGGCTGCCAAACCACAAAATCAGAACTTTCACTGCCTAGAGTGTGGGCCTGTCAGCTCCAGATGGACATAATGAGGGACATAATGAAAATTTATGAATGTTGACCGACTGAAAAGCAAAGATTCGTATCGGAGAAACCAGAACACTGCGGTTTCTGGATATGTGGTTAAAGGTGCCACTTATAATGATTAAAACTGCATCTAGGCAAACATATAATTTTAAAATGACCTGCACAAACAGTGAGTTGCAATACTGCCATGCAGGAATCATGCTCGTTTCTTCATTTAGAATCAGATTGTGTGGAATAAAAGCAGCCCACAGCTTCTTCAGGATTAAAAATGCCTACAACTATTTTTATTCTATCAACATTCACTGGATATGAACAATTGTGCGCTCTGACTGCCTACTCTACTACTAGGATATCAGCTTATATACTGTGAGTAGAGAAAAACAAAATGGCAGAGCGTGCTGCTGAACCAACCAAGGATGGAATAAAAACTCTACTCAAAAACAAAACCTCAAAAAATACCCCCAAAAAAGCAACAAAATACGGAATGAAACTATTAGATGGTAAGAACGTACCTTTTTTATTTTTCAAGAATTATTATTATTTAGTGCTGTCAAAAATGTTGCGTTATTAACGCGTTAACTTGACTCACCAAAAACCAAAACCAAAAGTTCACCAAAAACCCCTATGGAGAAAAAATCCAGGACCGTGACGTCGCCCGGTATGACGCAGCCGGGGCCCCACCCTGGAGCCAGGCCCGGGGTTGGGGCTCTTTTGCGAGCGCTTGGTGGCCGGGCCTTTGCCCATGGGGCCCGGCCGGGCTCAGCCCGAAGAGGTGACGTGGGCCTGACCTCCTGTGGGTTCACCACCCACAGAGGTAGTAGTAGGGGTTTGGTGCAGTGTGGATTGGGTGGCAGTCGAAGGCAGGGGCCTCGACGACCTGATCCCCGGACACAGCGGCTGGCTGTTGGGACATGGAATGTCACTTCGCTGGGGGGGAAAGAGCCTGAGCTTGTGCGGGAGGTTGAGAGGTACCGGCTAGAGATAGTCGGGCTCACCTCCACACACAGCTTGGGCTCTGGAACCCAGCTCCTCGAGAGGGGCTGGACTTTCCACTTCTCTGGAGTCGCCCGTGGTGAGTGGCGGCGGGCTGGTGTGGGCTTGCTTATAGCTCCCCAGCTCAGCCGCCATGTGTTGGAGTTTACCCCAGTGAATGAGAGGGTCGCCTCTCTGCGCCTTCGGATTGGGGAGAGGGCTCTTGCTGTTATTTGTGCCTACGGGCCAAATAGCAGTATAGAGTATCCGGCCTTCTTGGAGTCCCTGGGAGAGGTACTGAGGGGTGCTCAGACTGGGGACTCCATTGTGCTACTGGGGGACTTCAATGCTCACGTGGGCGACCACAGTGACACCTGGAGGGGCGTGGTTGGGAGGAACGGCCTCCCCGATCTGAACCCAAGTGGTGTTTTGTTATTGGACTTCTGTGCTAGTCACGGTTTGTCCATAACGAACACCATGTTCGAGCATAGGGGTGTCCATAAGTGCACGTGGCACCAGGACACCTTAGGTCGGAGGTCGATGATCGACTTTGTAGTCGTTTCATCTGATCTCCGGCCCTATGTCTTGGACACTTGGGTGAAGAGAGGGGCTGAGCTGTCAACTGATCACCACCTGGTGGTGAGTTGGATCCGCTAGCGGAGGAGGAAGCTGGACAGACCTGGCAGGCCCAAACGTATGGTGAGGGTTTGCTGGGAACGTCTGGCCGAGCACTCTGTTGGGGAGGTCTTTAACTCCCACCTCCGGGAGAGCTTTTCCCAGCTTCCGAGGGAGGCAGGGGACATTGAGTCTGAGTGGACCATGTTCTCTACCTCCATTGTGGACGCAGCTGTTCGGAGCTGTGGCCGCAAGGTCTCCGGTGCCTGTCGTGGCGGCAATCCCCGAACCCGGTGGTGGACACCGGAAGTAAGGGATGCCGTCAAGCTGAAGAAGGAGTCCTATCGGGCCATGTTGACCTCCGGGACTCCTGAGGCAGCCGACGGGTATCGGCAGGCCAGGCGTGCTGCAGCTCGGGCAGTTGCGGAGGGAAAGACTCGGAACTGGGAGGAGTTCGGGGAGGCCATGGAGAAGGACTATCGGTCGGCCTCGAAGAAATTCTGGCAAACCGTCCGGCGCCTCAGGAGGGGGAAGCAGTACTCTGCCAACACTGTTTACAGTGCGGGTGGGGAGCTGTTGACCTCGACTGGGGACATTGTCGGGCGGTGGAAGGAATACTTTGAGGATCTCCTCAATCCCACCGTCATGTCTTCCACTGAGGAGACTGAGGCTGATGACTCAGAGGTGGACTCGTCCATTACCCAAGCCGAAGTCACTGAGGTGGTTTGCAAGCTCCTTGGTGGCAAGGCACCGGGGGTGGATGAGATCCGCCCTGAGTATCTCAAGTCTCTGGATGTTGTGGGGCTGTCTTGGTTGACACGCCTCTGCAACATCGCGTGGCGGTCGGGGACAGTGCCTCTGGAGTGGCAGACTGGGGTGGTGGTCCCTCTTTTTAAGAAAGGGGACCGGAGAGTGTGCTCCAATTATAGGGGAATCACACTTCTCAGCCTCCCAGGGAAAGTTTACTCCAGGGTACTGGAGAGGAGAATTCGACCAATAGTCAAACCTCGGATCCAGGAGGAACAATGCGGTTTTCGTCCTGGTTGCGGAACACTGGACCAGCTCTATACCCTTCATAGGGTGCTCGAGGGTTCATGGGAGTTTGCCCAACCAGTCCACATGTGCTTTGTGGATCTGGAGAAGGCATTCAACCGTGTCCCCCGTGGTATTCTGTGGGGGGTGCTTCGGGAGTATGGGGTTCGGGGCTCTTTGCTAAGGGCTGTCCGGTCCCTGTACGAATGGAGCAGGAGTCTGGTTCGCATTGCCGGCAGTAAGTCAGACCTGTTCCCAGTGCATGTTGGACTCCGGCAGGGCTGCCCTTTGTTACCGGTTCTGTTCATAATTTTTATGGACAGAATTTCTAGGCGCAGCCTGGGGCCGGAAGGAATCCTGTTTGGGAACCACAGGATTTCATCTCTGCTTTTTGCGGATGATGTTGTCCTGTTGGCTTCTTCAAACCAGGACCTTCAGCATGCACTGGGGCGGTTTGCAGTCGAGTGTGAAGCAGCTGGGATGAGAATCAGCACCTCCAAGTCCGAGGCCATGGTTCTCGACCGGAAAAGGGTGGCTTGCCCTCTCCAGGTTGGTGGAGAAGTCCTGTCTCAAGTGGAGGAGTTTAAGTATCTCAGGATCTTGTTCACGAGTGAGGGAAGGATGGACCGTGAGATCGACAGGCGGATTGGTGCAGCCTCCGCAGTGATGCGGTCGCTTTACCGGTCCGTCGTGGTGAAGAAGGAGCTGAGCCAAAAGGCGAAGCTCTCAATTTACCGGTCGATCTACGTTCCGACTCTCACCTATGGTTATGAGCTTTGGGTAATGACAGAAAGAACAAGATCACGGATACAAGCGGCTGAAATGAGTTTCCTTCGCAGGGTGGCTGGGCGCTCCCTTAGAGATAGGGTGAGAAGCACAGTCACTTGGGAGGAGCTCGGAGTAGAGCCGCTGCTCCTCCACATCGAGAGGAACCAGCTGAGGTGGCTCGGGCATCTTTTCGGATGCCTCCTGGACGCCTCCCTGGGGAGGTGTTCCAGGCATGTCCCCCCGGGAGGAGGCCCCGGGGAAGACCCAGGACACGCTGGAGGGACTATGTCTCTCGGCTGGCCTGGGAACGCCTCGGTGTTCTTCCCGAGGAGCTGGCCGAGGTGTCTGGGGAAAGGGAAGTTTGGGCTTCCATGCTTAGACTGCTGCCTCCGCGACTCGGTCCCGGATAAGCGGAAGAAGACGAGACGAGATGAGACGAGACGAGACGAGACGAGACGAGACGAGACTTGACTCAATTTTAACGGCGATAATTTTTTTATCGCGAGATTAACGCTCTGTGACATGATGTAGGTTTTTCATAAGCGTTTGAAACTGCCAGGAACTTGGAACAGAGACTTTGCTTAGAAAACCAGCAGCTAGACTGTAATGCCACGCCCCGCACAGCCAGAGTCCTCTGCCCTCCTCCCCCAAAGAACCAGCGCGGGCAGGGCGCACTAGTAGAGATGGGATTTATGACTCTTTGATGGGATCCGCATCTTTGTGATCCGTTCTTTGAAAAGAGCCGTTCAAAAGACTGGCTAATTTGGCTCTTTTTAAACATTTATTCAGTTTTAAGAAGACAGCGTCTAAAGAAGCCAGATCCCTCTGAACTGTAAACTCAATGCTATCCCAGAAATCCTTCCTGTAATATGCAAATTTGGCCGCCTCTGATTGGACAGCGCAACACATCAACAGGCAGAAAGTGTAAAAGTACAAAATGTGTTAAGTGATCTGAAACAGTAAAGATCAAATTCAATGCAATATTTATCAACGAACAACTTAAACTTAATATAATAGTGTACTTTATATTATAATCAAGCATGTTAAGCCTACCCTCACTGTCTAACCTATCTCTCTGATTAGAGTTGTAGACTAACTCAAACAGTAGATCATTTCACTCATGGTTCTCTTGCTAGTCCCGCGCCGGCGCTCGGCTTAGGTTTCACTTTGTAGTGGCTGTGTCAAGATGTGTTATGCTTTGCAATAAAAAAAAACATTGGTACAAGGCAAGCCCATTCACTTTTTTATGCTGATAAGAGAATTACAATGGTTTTTTATGTGACAAAAATGTGCGATTAAATTGCAATTAATCGCGAGTTAACTATGACTGTCGCGACATTAATCATGATTAAATATTTTAATTGCTTGACAGCACTATTATTATTATAATAGCATTTTTCACAAATTGCTCCTGTCATTTCACTGTTTTGTTTACATTCTAAGCAGAAATTATTTTGTCAGACGTTTTGCGTAAAGTTTTTATTTATCAACTTTGCAAAAAATAAAAATGCTCTGTTTCTCAAAATCCAGTGAATGTGGATAGAATAAAACAGTTATTCAACTCGATCTCGTCATACATGGATTATAGACAACTCAGTGCTACGCGCCTCGTCAGCTATCAGCTCATGTACGACTTGATTTCGTGGAATAACTGTTAAATAGTCATTCTTAGAAAGTTAAGAACAGTATAACAAGGGGGATGTATTTGAGGAGAACACCTCACCTGGGTGCTGGCATGTATTTTAATCTAATGTAATTTTACGGCCCAGAAATTAGCTCCGCCCCCAAGGCACCACCATGTGCTGCATTCAAACGACCTCAGAAATAGAAAGTTGGAGCTGGGAATGACATCACTTTTGACCTCTGTGCATTGGAGCTACAAAGTGTGGAAAAAACTTGGACACCTTCATGTTTGTCTTTTTTTTTAGCAACAAGCTAGCTAACCGTCATGAGTGATGTATATTTACCTCCTCAAAACAGTAATGTTTGTATGTTAATTGATCGACAGCAAATACTTGTATTTATATTATAGCTCATGTAACAGTAACAAGTGCTATTTTGTTTACTGCTGATGTCATATCACTTGCTGAACTTGGAGGAACTCTGAGTTGAGGACACCATCCCAAGTTCCTGCGTAAGAATTCCAAGATGAATGTTGGTCTGAGGTTGGGAATTCTTTTAAAACCTCTAGTCAAATGCAGCATCGGTGCCAGGACAGAGAAGAATCTCGCTGCACATGTTCCTTCTGTTCTTCTACAGGAAATTTCCGAGCTGTGCTTGTGACTCAAAGGGAATGTGGTATTTTGATAAATTTCCTTATGTAGAAGAGGGCTGGTATATTTTTGGCCTTGTTGGCAAGCATCAGGTTTGGGTTTTTAAAAAAATATCAGATAATACACAAAACTTCTACAAAGAACGTATGCTCATGATAGCAGAACAAGTAATGACATATATGTGACAGTAAAGGTCAGAAGCATGGCAAGGGTGGAGCCGCAATACAAACAAGTTAGCTCCGAGGCTCTCACTAGGCTCGTTAGAACCATTGTATACAACATGAAGCATGACAAAGGTGCACAAATCCTGTGTAAAGCTCTTTATTATTTATTTCAAACCACTCTTATTCACATAAATGCAACACCATGACGTGCCATCATGTTACATCTGTATTGTTACTCGCGCTGATCCGATGTGGGTGATCCTTTGCTAGCCTACAGTACTTTGGGCTATCTGTCATGAAAAAACTTTTGGATGTTCTCCACCCTTTTTAGTCAGTATGAATAGATTATATAATCACACTGTCATCACCGGTAAAGCGTTACACTCATGGCCACTTTATTCGGAACGCCCATACATCCACCTGCTGTTTTGTGCAGTTCTCTAATCAGCCGATCCCTTGATGCATCAAATCACGCAGATACAAATCAAGAGCTTCAGTTAATGTTCACAATGTTCAAACATCAGAATGGGAAAAATTGTGATCTCAAAGAGTGACTTTCTTTCACTGTGGCATGGGTGTTGGTTTGAGCCAGATGGACTGGTTTGAGTATTTCGGAACCTGCTGATCTCCTGGGGTTTTCACACACAACAGTCTCGAGAGCTTACACAGAATGGTGTGAAAAACAAAAAACATTTCTTGAGTGATAGTTCCGTGGGTGGAAACAAATGCCTTGTTGATAAGAGAGGGTCAGAGGAAAATGGACAGACTGGGCAGTTCAAGCTGCCAGGAAGGATATAGTAACTCATATAATCACTGTTTATAACTGTGGTGAGCAGAAAAGCATCTCAGCATGCAACAGCAGAACAGAAGACCACATTGGGTTCCACTCCTGCAGCCAAGAACAGGAATCTCAGAATCAACAACAAGCTCCTATTAAAGTGGCCGGTGAGGATACATTAAGGCTCATGAAGACAAGACCCAGAATAACCAACTGCTTCATGAACATGTTTGTGGTTGTTATTTGGCAAAACATGAGGAATAAAACTCTTCAAGATGCGCTGTTAGAGGAAAATATTACTGCATCATTCAATCAGAGCATTAAATGAGTCTAGCAAGCTTTTTAATTCATGGCAAATATCAATTTTAATAACGTACACAGTTTTGTTTTTAATTGTTTTTTATTAGTCAGTAGAATTAGTCCGTATCCATTAAATCCATGCACTAGTAGTGTAGAGAATCATTGAATCATTGATTAAATTCAGGCTTGCAGACACAGACAGACAGACACATACAAAACTCGATAAATTAATAAACAGACACTTTATTGATCCTGGACTAAACATAATGTATAACTGAATTTATTCTATCCACATTCACTGGAGGCGGCACGGTGGTGTAGTGGTTAGCGCTGTCGCCTCACAGCAAGAAGGTCCTGGGTTCGAGCCCCGTGGCCGGCGAGGGCCTTTCTGTGTGGAGTTTGCATGTTCTCCCCGTGTCCGCGTGGGTTTCCTCCGGGTGCTCCGGTTTCCCCCACAGTCCAAAGACATGCAGGTTAGGTTAACTGGTGACTCTAAATTGACCGTAGGTGTGAATGTGAGTGTGAATGGTTGTCTGTGTCTATGTGTCAGCCCTGTGATGACCTGGCGACTTGTCCAGGGTGTACCCTGCCTTTCGCCCGTAGTCAGCTGGGATAGGCTACAGCTTGCCTGCGACCCTGTAGAAGGATAAAGCGGCTAGAGATAATGAGATGAGATGAGATGAGACATTCACTGGATATGAGCAATCGTACGCTCTGATTGGCTACTCTACTACTAAGATATCAGCTCATATACAGTGAGTAGAGAAAACAAAATGGCAGAGTGTGTTGCTGAACCAACCGAGAACGAAATAAAAACTCTACTTGAGAACAAAATCCCAAAAAATACTAAATAAAAAGCAACAAAATATGGAATGAAAGTATTTGATGGGCGGCATGGTGGTGTAGTGGTTAGCGCTGTCACCTCACAGCAAGAAGGTCCGGGTTCGAGCCCCGTGGCCGGCGAAGGGCCTTTCTGTGTGGAGTTTGCATGTTCTCCCCGTGTCCGCGTGAGTTTCCTCCGGGTGCTCCGGTTTCCCCCACAGTCCAAAGACATGCAGGTTAGGTTAACTGGTGACTCTAAATTGACCGTAGGTGTGAATGTGAGTGTGAATGGTTGTCTGTGTCTATGTGTCAGCCCTGTGATGACCTGGCGACTTGTCCAGGGTGTATCCCGCCTTTCGCCCGTAGTCAGCTGGGATAGGCTCCAGCTTGCCTGCGACCCTGTAGAACAGGATAAAGCGGCTACAGATAATGAGAATGAGATGGGATGAGTATATGATGGTAAGAACGTATCTTTTATTATTTTTCAAGAATTATTATTATTATAGCATTTTTCACAACTTGCTCCTGTCATTTCGCTGGTTTGTTTACATTCTTCATCTTTCTTTAAGCATTAAAATTTGTTGAATTTTTTTAGACTGGTTCAAAAGCTCAAAGAAGTTTGAAAATTACAGAACTGAAGTGTCCAAGGAAGAACTAAATAAATGTTTAGAGCTATTGAGGTTTTTCACCCATGTGACCAAGTCATGTGAGGCTGCCATTTTGGACGTCACGGCTCGAATCAGTTTGAATGCGAGGAAGGCGACAAACGAAAAACATAAAAGAAAAAGGAGCGAGATGCAGAAAACACCTTCACTATCCAGCGACGTAGGGCATTTACAGGGCGAGCAGAGGGAGAGGTATTTGCAAAAATTGAGGTTAGCAGGCTTAGAGAACAACGTTTACCTGCTTCCACCAGGATTGTTCACTGACGTACGGAAGTACACGAAGCCCTCGTCTTTACCTGACTTCGGCCCACATGATCTGTATACCTATGTCGTTAAAAACCCATCGTCATACACAGGTATTGATCTGAAAGCGTATAAGAGTTTGGATACCTACAAATATTTTGTGTCAGGCTGGGTAACATGCCTACATCAGCGGGTCGTCCCTGGAGCCGGTGGTCGCCATCTTATTACAGCTAAGGTTTGTTCACATTTTCATTTACTTTCGGTCCTCAGGATAAACAAAATGTTATTAAATGTCATTGAAATAACTTCTTAGTCTGTTGAGACATGGCCCGTTATAAATTTGCTGTTACCAGGCAATGACCAAGAACTGTATTATTAGGGTCGGTGTCTGTGTTGTAGCAGTGCACTAGCAACTAGCTGTTAGCACTAGCTAATGTCAACAACATCATAGCTGATATGTTACTGTAGCAATGTTTATGTTCAGTCATTTGGATGACTGTTAAAACCTTTCAGTCTCAAGTTTTCCTTTACTGTATTTACTAGTTTTACTGTAATTATGATCCGGCAGCTATTTACACCGGATCCAGTGTAAATAGCTGCCGAAGCACGCTCCGGCTTGCTCCCCCTCAAATTAAGCAGCGCGCTCCGGGAGCAAGCCGGAGTGCGCTGCTTAATTTGAGGGAGAGCAAGCCAGAGCGCGCTCCGGAACCTCGGCCGGAGCACTCTGGGAGCAAGCCGGAGCGCGCTGCTTAATTTGAGGGAGAGCAAGCCGGAGCGCGCTCCGGCAGCTATTTACACTGGATCCGGTGTAAATAGCTGCCGGATCATAATTACAGTAAACTAGTAAATACAGTAAAGGAAAAACTTGAGACTGAAAGGTTTTAACAGTCATCCAAATGACTGAATGTAAACATTGCTACAGTAACATACCAGCTATGATGTTGTTGACATTAGCTAGCTTGACATTCAAAATGGCGGACACCGGGGCGTCACGTGACCCTGTGACGTCAGGTGAAAAACCTCTATTCTATACCTTGGCACGACAGCAAGACGGTGCTTTCTACAAAAAAAAACAACAACACTAAAGTTAATTTGTGCAGCCATTGATAGGTTTTTAAGAAGTCCGCCTAAGCGGACATGATTTTGTCGGATGGTTCGTATAAAGGTTTTATTTATCGAATTTACAAAAATAAAAAATAAAAATGCTCTGTTTTGCAAAATCCAGTGAATGTGGATAGAATAAAACAGTTATTCCACTCAGTCTCGTCGTGCATGGATTATAGCCAACTCGGCTATCAGCTCATGCACGACTCGATTTTGTGGAATAACTGTTAAATATGTACTGTATCAAATATGATTAAGTCTTAAATATGTAAAAGCAATTATAAATCCATCTAAGGATTAAATTACAAGCTAACTATACTGCATATGTATGCACTGTAGACTATAAATGCATGATGTCCTGTAATATGTGTGATAAATGTGCATCCTGTAATTCAGAAGATTTCTTCGTCTGAAAACAGTGCTCTTAACACGCAATCTTTCTCACCGTGAATGACAAGCGATCAAAAAAACAATAAACTACTGTATATTCTCAAAATATGTTTTCACTCCTACGTGCCTGTCCTTCCTTATCTTTCTTTCCTTTCCTTTCCTTTCCTTTCCTTTCCTTTCCTTTCCTTCTCGTCTGTTCTTCATCCAACCCCCAACCACTTTGCTTTGAATCCTTCCGGAGTCAGTACTTTCAGCGACTCAATTACGCAGGGACCCCGTGGTGAAAATTACAGATGTTTTTCCATCATTTCTCTCTTTCCGCTGGGACGGCTTGACCACTCCCTGCTGTCCATTCCTTCCTCCCCCATCTGCATCCCCCCATCTCTCTCAATCCCCTTCCTCTCATACACTTACTCCCCACCTGTCGTGCTCTTATCCTTGCACTCCACATATGTAGAAGTTATTGTGCTGCTATCAATGACTGCAATGCAATAATGGGTAAATGGAGTTGTTTGTGCAATCCTCTCACCATGAGCTGAGAGCGAGAGGGGAAAAAAATACATGGCTGTGACAGAGAATTTCAGAAAGCTTTGTCCTTTACGACTGTCTTTTTCTTGTCATTACTGCAAACATCAGTGAGTGAAGCTCGGCAGGCGATGAGAGGTTTCCATTCGAATGGAGCTCAAATCACACTCATTGCAAACATGTAAATATTACAGGAGAGACGAGATGCTGCATCTGACAGAACCAGACTTTAAAACGGAAAAGTTTTGAAATAAAATATCTCCTATCATCAGAATCATGAAACTCAAATATACTTTATAAATTACATATCAATTAAACATAAGCAATAAGGATCATATATTGGTTTATTGTTATTCCTGTGTGCAACAAGCAGCAGCCTTGCATTTAAGGTTCAAATATACTGACCGGAAGGTTGTGTGGTCAAATCCCATGCCTTTCAGGGACCTACCACTACTAGCAAAGCCTTGAAAAAATACTTATAAAAGGTCTTCCATTAAAATATTATCAAGGCCAGTTAGAAGGTGTTTCGTTTAATCTTCACTGAACTTCACTGATCCGTTCCTGAAAAAAATCAGCATTTGGATTAGCCGACCTTTAAGAGGTGACATTTTACACATAACTTTAGCTACTATGTTGTGTCATCAGCATAAAAATGAAAATAGATATTAAGATGCTGGGTTAAAACACCCTGGGGAAGCATGTAGAGTGAGAATAAAAGGGGGCCTAGAATGGACCCTTGAGGCACCCCACTGATAAGGGCAGCAGAAATAGACCCATTTATCCCCAGTGGACATAGACTGTTTTCTATTAGATAAAATAAGATTAAAAAGGCTAATTTTAATGGTATCTATGACACCTTTTTATGTTTACTTCATTTCTAAACACCACTGGCTTCTGGCTTATTTGTAAGTTGCTTTGCTTAAGAGCAAATGTTGTTTTAGTCTAAGTTTAACTGGAATTGAAATTGACTAAATTGGGATTATTTGTCATCAGTCTACAGAAAATAGTCCATGATACTGAAATAATATCAGGTGAAGAGTAATAAATATGCTTGGCACAATCATTTCCAGCTAAACTAAAACATAAAAGTTGTATAAAGTGATTGTATTAAATGTTTACTCTTGCGAATGGTTGTGAAACCATTAAATTCGTTCTTCTGTAAAGAGACATGTTTATGGCATGGTTTTTTTTCTGCTTACTAAAGAGGAACTACATATCATTAGGACATTTTGTCAGTAGCTGAATGTATTTTACCCCACAGTGAAATTACAGAGACGAGTTTTGGGGTTTTTTTAGTCTTTCAATTCAGTTATGATCCACAAGACGTATTTAATTTGAATCGAAATTCATTTAATCACTGGATTAGCATATGTTTCAGGACGCAGGTCGTATGCTCGACACTCCTGTTTAAGATGACGATGGAGTCTCATGTTGAAAGGCGACACTTTCATGCTTGATTTAGCGGTGAGTTCGTTCATGGCTTAACAGCCCAATCTTAAAACGACAGACTCTTCTGCAATTACCACACATATAGATTGCGTCAATCGCGACACAATCCTTACTCCTTGCTCTCTTCTCACTTATGCGTATGGTCCGATCTATCTGAAAGCGAGAAACCCCTTTGTGGTAGGTGCTATGCCACTGCACGTGTTCTTGAGCGCTTGCCTCCTAGGTGTGTAAGGGGATTCCACATGCCTTCAAGTGTTTCTTTGAGTGTATCCTTGTACCTCAGCCATGGTCCTCCGACTGACCACTTACTTACCTCTCCGTAATTGACCATAAAACACCGCCTTGCATATCTTCGAATCTTCCATTCTGACAACGTGCCCTGATCAGTATAACTGTGCTCTGACGATCTAACTCTCCACACTGGGAACACCGCACCATTCCAGGACTTCAGCATTTGATACCTTGTCTTGTCACTTGATGCCGCAGATGGATCTCAGGCAACACTGCTGGAATTGCTCTAACAGTTTAATGTGAAGACTGTAAGGCCAAGTTTACATTAGACCGTATCTGTCTCGTTTTCTTCGCGGATGCACTGTCCGTTTACATTAAACCGCCTGGAAACGCCGGGAAACAGGAATCCGCCAGGGTCCACGTATTCAATCCAGATCGTGTCAGCTCCGGTGCTGTGTAAACATTGAGAATACGCGGATATGCTGTGCTGAGCTCTAGCTGGCGTCGTCATTGGACAACGTCACTGTGACATCCACCTTCCTGATTCGCTGGCGTTGGTCATGTGACGCGACTGCTGAAAAACGGCGCGGACTTCCGCCTTGTATCACCTTTCATTAAAGAGTATAAAAGTATGAAAATACTGCAAATACTGATGCAAATACTGCCCATTGTGTAGTTATGATTGTCTTTAGGCTTGCCATCCTTCCACTTGCAAGTGGTAAGTGATATGCGCTGGGATCACACACACAGCGGCTCAGTCCCAAATCGTGGCTCGTGCACTTCACTCGCGCGCTGTGTGAGCTGCGCAGGGCCGGAGTGCGCACCCTCCAGAGGGCACTCGCTGTTCAGGGCGGAGTGATTTGGAGCGCAGGATGCCTGCGGAGCCGAGCGTATCCGTGTATTGGTGTTGCTGTGTGCACGCAAATCGTGTATTGGTGTTGCTGTGTGCACACTAATCGTTTTAAAAACGTTAATCTGATGATCCGCTGATACGGTCTAATGTAAACATGGGCTAAGTTGTTCACATCTTACAGCTGTATAGGAGTGTAGTGAGAACTACTACCTTGCACACATTTATTTTCATGCAAAACCGGACGCCATGTTTGTCCCATAATCTTTGCCTTCGTCTTCCAAAAGAAATCTTATCGTCAGTGGTTGTTGAACATAGTAGTTGGAATGTTATCTAGTGTCCGGGATGCCCTGCACTTGAAGGGACTATAGTGAGAAAGGTGTGTGCTCTTCCAGTCCAGTATGTATCGTATACTATCTGGTGGAAAGGATGCCTCAAGTACGGTGCGGTACGCACGGACACAGGCTATATTTCAGAGTTTCCTTCCCTTTGCATAGCTAATAAGCCCCACCTACCCTGCATGATGGCTGTTGGCTCTGAGTCGAGCTCATCCGCCCTTTGACAGGTCTTGATTTTTGTCCTGCTGGATATTATGCCACCTTCCTCACCAGTTAATCACTGGTGGAGGAGCTGGTTTAGATGCCAACTATCCGTCCACGCGGCAGGTTGTACTGGGTTACGTGGTACCAGTAGCAGGCATTATACCTGACTTTACATGCCCTGATTACGATATATCTTAAAATATAGAGAGGATATTACACAGTGGCGTGAAGATATGAAGTTTATCTTCGAATGATGAATGTATCGATCATGAAGGATTGAGATATTTTTCAACACGAGAAGATAAACTTCATATCTTCGCACCACCGTATAATGTTTTTTATTTTGTATGGACACATCCACAAAAAATACACAAGTTAATCAAAAGAATTTTAATTTTGAACTGGTTCGCTATTTTGACAAAGCGTGTCTAGTCAGCGGGAAAACACTGGGAGTAACGTCATCGGAATGAAATATTGGGAATTATTATACATACAGGGCACTTTTTCGATGGAATAAAAACGTGTTCTATTCCCTTCTAGCAGGTTTCATTCATTTGGTTTGATAGCATGCAATATTGTTAGCATATTGCTTATCCTACTGTACGTGTATTACGTCACTCTACCCAATGGAGAATGAGCGTTGAATATGGTTTACGATATTGCATGGCTGTCAAGACAACATGACGTCACATGTTGGAGGCATAAAACTTCCGCGCTAGCGAGCGACTGGGACAATTTGTAAACAAACATGGCCGCCAGGTTTGCTTCATTAAAAATGGAAGACTTTGAGAGAATTTTGGCTGCCAGGTAGCTCCGTTGTGTGTATCTGTCGATGTTGATTTTTTTTTTTTTTTAAAGATATTTTTTTGGGCTTTTTGCACCTTTATTGGATAGGACAGTGTAGAGACAGGAAATGAGCGGGAGAGAGAGAGATGGGAAGGGATCGGGAAATGACCTCGGGCCGGAATCGAACCCGGGTCGCCCGCATTCATGGTATGGCGCCTTAACCACCTGAGCCACGACGCCCCCGTCGATGTTGATTTTAAAAGTAACTCAGTAAATTACACGGGGAAAATATTAATAATAATAATAATAATATTCGGTTTGACTGAGCTAGCGTTGGCCTTTACTAACACTACACTGGCTGGAAGGTAACTGGACTGCTGCACTAACAGCACCAAGTCGTGGGTAAGCTAGCATTGGCCTTTGCTAATGCTACTGCTCAATGCTACACCGGCTGGAAGGTAACTGGACTATCGCGCTAACAGCACCAAGTCATTGGTAAGCTAGCATTGGCCTTCGAGAATGCAAGAGTGTGTATGTATAATAATAATAATAATAATAATATTGGCTGGCCTTTTTTCATGGTATATCAGATATATTCCATTCAGCTACTCATCTTCAACTCGTTCAATATTATGCTAGCTGAATGGAATATATCTGATATACCACTCAACTCCAGCCAATATTATTTAAATATGTCACTCAGATCCGCGATGTATTTTGTATGAAAAATTAGTTTTTCAACACAAGAAGATAAACTTTATATCTTCAAGCCAACATGTGATTTTCTTTTTATTGTATCGACACATTCACAAACAAAAAGTCCCCAAATTTATCAAAACAATTCATCGATTTCCTCATGAGTGACATATAGAGATTTATGTCATGGTTTTGGTTCTCCATGTCCCGGATGAAGCTCGTATGAAAAATGCGAGTGACGTATTTCCCAGTAAAACACTTGTGTCTATATTATATAACAAGATCTATAACAATTCTTATGAAAGCTTTGTAGATTATTAATATCCAGATGTTTGGTTAGTCTGAGTGAAATGAAAAGACGGCTCAAATTAGGTTCTACATTCCTGCCGTCTTGTTCTCACATCATCAAGCTAGCTTACAATATGACAGCATTAACCTAACAAAATGATTTTTTTCTCTTTCTATCTATCTTCAATTTAAATTCATAAATGCAAGTGATGTAAATCCAGCTTCTAATGACAAAAGACATGAAAGAGTGATGGATTGGATATTAATCTTTTAATAACTAAAAGGGTGGATTAAAGTGCATGCATCTAAGGTACAGGGCGTCACCTTTAACCCACTCGGATTAGGATCGCTGGGCTCGGACCCAGACGGCCTCTCGGTGTTCACCGTCTAATACAGAAAACAAATCGAAAGACATAATGAGGGCCCCAGCAAACAAGACAGTGGCCCCCAGGGTGTGGCTGCAGAGAGCAAAATAAATCTATTGACTCGGATCAATATGCTACATTACTGACACGCCTGGGGAGAGTGTGCTGTGTGTGTCGGGGAGGGTTTGTGTCCAAACATGACGAAGCTAGTTATGGAAAAACAGCAGCTTTATTATACACAGTTTGACATTCAAAGATCAAATTTCTGCTGCTATTGCTTGCTGGATTGGAGGTTTGATCTATTCTCCAAGCAGTGCAGAGTGACTCAACTGAAGTTAGCTCGCTAGCGAGTGGGATATTGAGGTTAGCTAAAGGAATAAAATGATATTTTCTTGGCTCTAGTTATACAGCTGTGAGGAAATATCTTAACAGCAAGCTGAGCATCATTTTTGTATAAAATCCTATTGTAATTAAGCATTAATTCGCTCATTTGATGTGCGAGATCTCCTAGCTAGTAAGCTCAAGTAAGCTAATCCATATGTTCTGATAAAATGCTATTGATTGCGTACGCACTGAGTAGGGTTGCAGTGTGAAATCCCATTGACAGATAAAGCGCAGGTTGGTGCAAAAGCACTGTAACCCGAGAAGAACAGAGCCACAACTCAGCTTTAAGCAGCAGGCAAAATATTTCTATTTTTCCATCAATATTTTATCACGCACTCGCCGGAAAACACACACACTGAGGATTTGACCGTAATGGCCCCCCATCTGTTTATAGATCTGGCATGGAGATTAGAAAGGGGTGCATGTGATGCCCTTTGACAGCAACAGACGCCCAGAGACAGGCTTTATGTCATACATACTGTCAAGGAAGGTTTTGTGTGTGTGTGTGTGTGTGTGTGTGTGTGTGTGTGTGTGTGTGTGTGTGTGTGTGTGTGTACTTGGTGTCCTTCTACAAAGACTATGTAAATGGTCCACAAATGGTAAATGGTGTATGAAATGAGAAAAGCTCGATGTGGTAGATGCATCCTCTCTCCAAGCTGTTCATCAGTTCATCATGAATCTTGGTGTAATTGAAACCAAATAATTGTTTAATTGAATCGTGAGAAAGCGAGCTCAATCGACTTGTAGAACGGCTGCGTTTTTATAAAGCCAGGGATGTTAACCAAAGCCGCAAAAATGCATTAGCGAAATCTTTTAACAACGCTCTGCTGCGTCCATCTCTGGTGTGTGCGCTATAAATCCAGCAGACAGGACAAAGAACGTGAGCTCATTGTCTGTCTCAGAGCCATTAGTCCATGATCCAAACCTCTAGGGTTACTTAACACTCCTCAGATTTAGGCAGCCATAGTCCTGCATTAGAATCATAATCACAACATAGATTTACTCAACAGATCTCCTTGAAGATTAGTATGCATCGACTAAAAGTACTTAGCAATGATTAAATATTTATAACTGCAAAACAGGTTATGCTTTTAAACTTTAGAGTGGATCAGGAAAAACTCAAACTTCTGATTCTAAGTATTTTTTTTCCCATCATGTCTGGACTGAATTGTGCGTTAAACCTGAATGAGAAGCTTGTAGAGCTCCCAGGCTGGGCCAAGGTTTTAGGTTACCCTAATCCGTGGTACCTGACCTGCTGACCTGGTATATCTATTGTTCATATCCCTTTGTGATGATGTCTGATGTTTATAATAGTAGTCAGTGAAGCAGGGAAGCAGATGGACACAGTGGAGTCACAACACTCTTTTGGATAAATGGCTGATATATTATGCTAATAGATCTATCTATCTATCTATCTATCTATCTATCTATCTATCTATCTATCTATCTATCTATCTATCTATCTATCTATCTATCTATCTAAGCATACTTTTGAGTTCTTGATTCTGTAAATGTACTGATTGGACAATTTTCACAATTTTGCCTCTGTCCACCATCACAATGGACTTGAAATTAAGCAATATGATTGAAATGACAACTTTTTCATTTTTACATAATCCAATCATTTTCACCAGTGGCAAACCGTTACCATCAGAGCTGGGACTTGAGCTCAGCCAAAACTTAGCCAGACACCAAAAACGCAACAGGGTAAAGGATTTTGTAAGGGATTAGCAGCAGGCTGCCAGGTCATGCTGTTGTGTGTAGCTGTCGATGTTGATTTTAAAAGTAACTAAGTAAATTACGCAGGGAAATGAATACTTAAGTCTGAGTGAAAAATACTGTAGCGAGCATGCAGCGTGGAAGAAGAGTCTGGAGACAGAAATCTTAGTTTCTCGGTCGTTAGCCTGTGCTACTTGCTCTCGATAGATAGCACTGACTGCTTTATTAGCATTTGCTAACACTACTGATGAACGCAACACTGGCTGGAAAGTGACTTCACTTGCAACAGGCTCAGCAAGCCGGCAGAGAGCTGAACTCAGATTGCTAAAATTCACGTAAGGAGAGGAAAAAGGACAGATCAAAATGGAAAAAGACAATGAATAGGACAAAGGGCTCGGGTAGAGAAAATAGGAACATGGAACACTTGTGGCTTAAGAGATAAAGAACCAGAGATTGTAGAATTTATGACACAGCGTAACATCACAGTCATGGGTATAGCAGACTGCAGAAGAAAAGGAAGAGGATGCAAGGAAATCCACTCTAACTATGTCCTCATCTGGAGTGGAGTTGGACAGGACCAAAGAGCAAGGTATGGCGTAGCGTTCATCCTGCACCCGGACACTGCAAAGAACCTGACCGACACAGTATACATCTCAGAGAGGGTGATTAAGATCACAATCAAGGAGAAAGACACAACTACCAGCTACCTACAAGTCTATGTCCCATGCAACGACTCCTACACTGACCAGGAAAAGGATGACTTCTCTGAGGAAGTATCAGACTGTTTTTCCCAAGTGCCAGATGAGGAGGAAGTAGTTGTAATGGGGGACTTCAATGGCAGGGTAGGGAGAAGGAGAGACCCCTGGACAAGACACTTAGGCCCCCACAGCGACACAAAAACATAATGTAACTATAACGGACACCAGCTCCTGAGCCTCTGTGTAGAGCATGACCTGGTCATAACTAATACTCTCTTCTAGCACCATCCCAGCCACACTCAGACATGGTACAGATGGAATGACCTGACTACATCATCCCAGATTGACTTCATCCTCACCAGAGCGTCCAGGAGGAACATGGTCCAAGATGCCCGGGTTATACCCAATGCAGGACTTGACACTGACCACCGACCAGTTGTAATGTGGATAGACGGGAAGATACCCAAACCACGCAGAAGGAAGATGGTACAGGAGGAACAGATCAACTGGCACAAGTTCAGGAAGAGCATGGACATCCAGGAAGAGACACGAAGGATGGTTACAGAGAGCCTGGAATACATTGATGCCAATAGCATGACAGCAAATGAAGCTTGGTGCACTTTTAGATACACCCTCCTCAGTATCGTCAGGAAGACTTGTGGGACCAAGAAACCCAGGAAAGGACAGAGAAAGGCCACAGTATGGTGGAATGAAGAGGTGAAGGAGGTGGCAAAGGAGAAGAAAAGACTGTACAGGGTTTGGGTGAAATCACACACACAGGAGGATTATGTCAACTACAGGCTTGCTAGAAGGAACAGTAAGAGAGTGGTGAAGATCGCGAAGGATACATCCTGGAGCACCTATGGCAGGAAGCTTACCAACCTGTGCAAACAATCACCACAGGAGTACTACAGGAGCATCAGAGCTATGCGTCTGAGAGATGAACCCTTTAACCCCTCCTCTGTGATAGATGATAAAGATGGCAATCCACTCTATGAGGATAATGAAATCAGGCAAAGATGGGAGGACTACTTCAGGGAACTACTCAACCCTGTTGACAAGAACAACACCTCTGCACAGTTCAACCCCAGATACTCGGAGCATGAAGAACCCAACATACTGGAGGAAGAGGTCAGAAGAGCTGTGATGTCCAGCCCAAAGAACAAGGCTGCAGGGGTTGATGGAATCATCATAGAGGCCATCATTATATGCGGAGAGGCTGGCATCAAATGGCTAACCATGATTTTCCAGAAGGTATGGGAGGAAAGATGGGTTCCAGATGACTGGCAGAGGGCAGTTGTGGTGCCTATCTGGAAAAGGAAGGGGAGCAAGAAGGACTGCAACAAATACAGAGGTATATCCCTACTTAGCCACACAGGCAAGCTCTTCACCAAGATCCTGGAACAGCGCATCAGGGCAATAGTAGAACCACAGCTGAGCGAGGCCCAGTTTGGATTTAGGAAGGGAAGAGGATGCATGGACGCAATCTTCGCCCTCCAACAGCTCTGCGAGAAAGCATGCGAATACCAGAAGCATCTCCACCTCGTCTTCATTGATCAGGAAAAGGCATTTGACAGGGTTGACAGGAACAAGCTCCAGGAAGTACTGGAACTCTACGGAGTGAAAGGACAACTCCTCGACAACATCAGGGCAATCTACCTCAACAGTCAAAGTGCAGTAAGGACTACAAGTGGTCTCTCCAACTGGTTCAGTGTGACATCTGGAGTGAGACAAGGCTGTGTTCTCTCACCACTGCTGTTCATCGTCTACATGGACAAGATCACCAAAGATGCTGACCTGGACCCATTGTCCCTGAATGAACTGCTCTTCACAGATGACCAGAGCATCATAAACAACAGCAAGGTAGGGTTACAACAACACACACAGCCTGAACACAGAGTGGGAACACCACAGGATGAAGATTAACATTGAGAAGACAGAGGTCATGGCTGTAGGACACACTCCAAAGAAGCTGGATATTTCCATTAATGGACAGCTGCTCAAGCAAACATCAGAGTTCAAGTACCTGGGAAGCATCTTCTCTGAGGACGGAAAGCTGGACAGGGAAATTGAATCCAGAATACAGAAAGCTAACACGGTTAGCTACCAGCTGGCCCCCCTTCTCAGGCATCCGAACATACCCATGGACACAAAAGCAAGCCTAATCAACACCATCTTCATCCCCACCCTTACCTATCATGTGAGATGAGGTGCCTACACAGAATAGTAGGGAAAACCAGAAGAGACAAGATCAGGAATGAAGTGATCAGAGGAATGGTTGGTGCCACAAACATCCAGAATTACATTGCACACCAACAGATCAAATGGTTTGGACACCTAACCAGAATGTCACCTACCCAACCAGCCCTGAGAGCCTACAACACCAGAGGGTCAGGCCGGAGAGCTAGAGGACGACCACGCCGCTGCTGGATTGATGGTGTGACAGAGACTCTGTGCACCATTGGCCTGACACCCCAACAGGTGACGCGTCTAGCACAAGACCATCTACTCCATCTCCCCACAACACCCCCGTAGAGGTAGCAGTGGCCGGATAAAGATAAAGTAAGTAAAGTAAGTACTGATGAACGCTACACCGGCTGGAAGGTGACTTCACTGCTGCGCCGACAGCGCCAACTCGTGGTTAAGCTCGTGTTGGCCTTTGAGAAGGCCAAGGGCAATACATTTTTGGTCCTTCCCACTATAAATCAAAATCTGATTGGTTAATTAATTCATCTGTCACTTCCTACATAAACATACACTGCCATGGCCTTCTGTCCTGCCAATGAAGTCCTAACCAATGAGTGAGCAGCTCTAAACTCTTCTCAGCTTAGAGACAACAAACAAAGCAATCTCAATGGATGACTAGATTTTAATATTTTATGAAAGAATGAAAGAAATTAAATACAACATTTGAAATGCTGATATGTTTGGGTCTTTTCTGAACACATAGAAGGCCCTGATGGTTCCCCTCTGATTTTAATAAACTCAGAAGGAATTAGGGGCGGCACGGTGGTGTAGTGGTTAGCGCTGTCGCCTCACAGCAAGAAGGCCCGGGTTCGAGCCCCGTGGCCGGCGAGGGCCTTTCTGTGTGGAGTTTGCATGTTCTCCCCGTGTCCGCGTGGGTTTGCTCCGGTTTCCCCCACAGTCCAAAGACATGCAGGTTAGGTTAACTGGTGACTCTAAATTGACCGTGAATGTGAATGGTTGTCTGTGTCTATGTGTCAGCCCTGTGATGACCTGGCGACTTGTCCAGGGTGTACCCCGCCTTTCACCCGTAGTCAGCTGGGATAGGCTCCAGCTTGCCTGCGACCCTGTAGAAGGATAAAGTGGCTAGAGATAATGAGATGAGAGAAGTAATTAGGCAAACTAACATTATAAACATAAGCATCATTTTTAATACTTGGATGCAAATCCTTTGCAGTCGATGACCACCTTAGGTCTAGACATCACCAAATGCTTGAGATGATTGCGATGCTTTGCCAGGCTTTACTGCAGCTGCCTTCATTTGCTACTTGTTTGTAGGTCCTTCTGCCTTTGGTTTTGTCTTCAGTAAATGAAAAGCTTCCTCAACTGGGTTGACTGACTCGGCCATTTAAGAACATTCCATTCCTTTGCCTTAAGAAGCTCTTGGGTTGCTTTTGCGGTGTGTTTTGGGACATTATCCATCAATACTGTGAAGTGCCATCCATCAGTTTTGCAACATTTGACTGAATCTGAGCAGAAAGTATCACTCTGTACATTTCAAAATTCATTCCACTACTTCTACCAGTCTGCACATCATCAATAAACACCAGTGAGCCAGTTCTATTAGCAGCCAGACATGCCCATGTCCACCATGTTTGGCAGATGATGTGGTCTGCTTTGGATCATAAAGGCCAATTTATGCTGACAACGCAGTCCTCACAGATGGCGTCGCAGATGGCGTCTGCGTAGCCCCCCCCTTCGCAGACGCTCTGCGCACACCTCCCAAAAATTGTGACCACCGCAGAAGCCTCGCAGACAGCGTCGCAGACAAGAAGGCTCCGATTGGTCCACTCTACATCCGCTGTACACGCACTTCTGCTTCCCTACTTTCCCGGTTTGGTTTGTTTTCACGACCGCCATTTTTAAAAAACACGAGCGAAGATGGAGCAGCACGAAGAGCGGTTGATCGAGGAAGTGAGGAAGTACGTACATCTATACGATTCCAGTTCTAGTCATTATAAGTAACCGGAGGATAAACACTCCACTAACCACACCCACCAACTACTCCTAGCGATTTTGCGACTTCGCGCCCCCTTGCGTTGTGGTGGTGAATAACATCACGCACGCCTATTACTCCCCGCTCAACGATAAATTACAACTGTCTGCGAAAAGCTATCTGCGAAAGCTTTGTCGCAAGAGCATGCAGAGGCCCTAAGCCCTTCCCATACTCTTCCTGTCCATACTCTTCTCTTCCCATCATTTTGGTTCAAGGTAATCTTGGTTTCATCTGTCCAAAGAATCTTGTTCCAGAACTGGACAGGCTTTCTTGCAAAGTTTAATGTGGACTTTCTGTTCTCGAGTGTTACCAGTAGTTTGCATCTTCAGGTAAGCCTTTTGTATTTACATTCATGAAGGCATCTCTTAGGGCGGCACGGTGGTGTAGTGGTTAGCACTGGTGCCTCACAGCAAGAAGGTCCTGGATTCAAGCCCAGTGGCCGGCGTGGGCCTTTCTGTGTGGAGTTTGCATGTTCTCCCTGTGTCTGTGTGGGGGTGCTCCGGTTTACCCCAAAGACATGCAGGTTAGGTTAATTGGTGGCTCTAAAATTGACTGTGGGTGTGAATGGTTGTTTGTCTCTGTATCAGCCCTGTGATAACCTGGCGACTTGTCCAGGGTGTACCCTGCCTCTTGCCCATAGTCAGCTGGGATAGGCTCAAGCTTGCCTGTGACCCTGTAGAATAGGATAAGTGGCTATGGATGGAAGGCATCTCTTGATGGTAGACTTTGGCAATGAGAGTGTTCTTGACTTGGATCGATGTTTTGAAGGGGTTTTTCTTAACCAAGGAAAGCATTCTATGATCATCCACTTTAGTTTTCTTCTGTGGTCTTCCAAGACTTTTTGTGTTGCTGAGCTCTCCAGTGCATTCCTTTGATTTAGTTGATTTGGCCACTCCTAAAGTTTCTGCTATCTCGCTCTTAGGTAGGTTTTGTTTTTCTCGGCTAATGATGGCCACCTTCACTTACTTCAACACCTGTTTGGATCGCATATTGAGAATTCCCATGAACAGCTATCAAATGCAAACTCAACACTTGGAACCAACTCCAACTCCAGTTAAGCTAATGCGTTTAGCACTTGATAACTAATAGCTTGCTAATGTTTTGCAATATCCTGTTTTAGTCTTAACAAAAGCCATTACATTTACAGTGGCATGCAAAAGTTTGGGCACCCTTACTGAAAATGTCTGTTACTGTGAATAGTTAAGTGAGCAGAAGATGAACTGATCACCAAAAGGCATAAAGGTAAAGATGACACATTCCTTTTCAGCGTTTTCTGCAATATTTGTGTATTATTTTTGTTTTGTACAATTGGAGAGTGAAAAAAGAAAAGGAACACCATGCGAAAGTTTGGGCACACCAATACATTTGAGTTCTCAGGTAACTTTAACCAAGGTTCCAGACCTTAATTAGCTTATTGAGCTGTGGCTTGTTCAAATTCTTCGTTAAGAAAGGTCAGATGATGCAGATTTCAAAGCTGTATAAATTCTCTGACTCCTCAAACTTGTCCCTAAAATCAACAGCCATGGGCTCCTCTAAGCAACTCTCTCACATTCTCATCTCATCTCATTATCTCTAGCCGCTTTATCCTTCTACAGGGTCGCAGGCAAGCTGGAGCCTATCCCAGCCGACTACGGGCGAAAGGCGGGGTACACCCTGGACAAGTCGCCAGGTCATCACAGGGCTGACACATAGACACAGACAACCATTCACACTCACATTCACACCTATGGTCAATTTAGAGTCACCAGTTAACCTAACCTGCATGTCTTTGGACTGTGGGGGAAACCGGAGCACCCGGAGGAAACCCACGCGGACACGGGGAGAACATGCAAACTCCACACAGAAAGGCCCTCGCCGGCCACGGGGCTCGAACCCAGGACCTTCTTGCTGTGAGGCGACAGCGCTAACCACTACACCACCGTGCTGCCCCCCTCACATTCTGAGTAATAAAATAATTGATGCTCACGAAGCAGGAGAAGGCTACAAGAACATAGCAAAGTGTTTTCAGGTAGCTGTTTCCTCAGATTGTAATGTTATTAAGAAATGGCAGTTAACAGAAACAGTGGAGATCAAGGTGAGGTCTGGAAGATGAAGAAAACTTTCTGAAAGAACTGCTCGTTGGATTGCTAGAAAGGCAAATAAAAAACACTGTTTGACTGCAAAAGACCTTCAGAAAGATTTAGCAGACCCTGGAGTGGTGGTGCACTGTTCTACTATGCAGTGACACCTGAACAAATATGACCTTCATGGAAGAGTCATCAGAAGAAAACCGTTCCTGCGTCTTAGCCACAAAATTCAGCGTCTAAAGTTTGCAAATGAACATCTAAATAAGCCTGATGCATTTTGGAAACAAATCCTGTGGACTGATGAAATCAAAATAGAACTTTTTGGCCACAATGTGCAAAGGTAAAAAAGGGTGAAAAAAGGGTGCCAAATTCCAGGAAAAGAACACCTCTCCAACTCTGAAGCATGGGTGTGGATCGATCATGCTTTGGGGTTGTGTTGCAGCCAGTGGCACAGGGCACATTTCATTGGTTGAGGGAAGCATGGATTTGAATAAATACCAGCAAATTCTGGAAGCAAACATCACACCATCTGTAAAAAAGTTGAAGTTAAAAAGAGGATGGGTCCTACAGTAAGACGATGATCCAAAACACACCTCAAAATCTACAATGGAATACCTCAAGAGGCACAAGCTGAAGGTTTTGCCCTGGCCCTCACAGTCCCCTGACCTAAACCTCATTGAAAATCTGTGGATAGATCTCAAAAGAGCAGTGCATGCAAGACAGCCCAAGAAACTTGTAGAACTGGAAGCCTTTTGCAAGGACAAACGTGTGAAAATCCCCCAGGTAAGAACTGAAAGATTATTAGCTGGCTACAGAAAGTGTTTACAAGCTGTGATACTTGCCAAAGGGGGCGTTACTAGGTACCAACCATGCAGGGTGCACAAACTTTTGCTTCGGGCCCTTTTCCTTTTTTGTCATTTTGAAAATGTAAAAGATGAAAATAAAAAAAATTGTTTTTGCTTTAACTATAAAGGGAATGAGTCATATTTAACTTCATGCCTTTTGGAGATCATTTCATCTTCAATTTGCTTAACTGTTCACAGTTACAGCAATTTTGACCAGGGGTGCCCAAACTTTTGCATACCACTGTACGTTACATTACATTAATGGCATTTAGCAGATGCTCTTATCCAGAGCAACATACAACCAGTGACCTTTTGGTCCTAAAGCTGCTTCTCTAACCATTAGGCCATGGCTTCCCCCATTGGACAAACTCCAATGGACAAAGTCATTGGACACTCAACATACTTTTGTGATGCAATAATCAAATATTCTCTGTCTCTATTGCTTGGCGGATTGAAGATTTCAGCTATATTGTAGGTTAGGTTGCTAATGTTGCAGAGTGATGCTGCTCAGTTTAGCTAGTTTAATATTATATAGAGTTTAATATTTGGTGTCACAGTTGCTTATGTTATATTTAAGCCAATGTACTTTTAACCTGCTAGCTGACTGATGAATAAATATTTTGCTGCCCTTAAGATCTGGCTCTTGTCATTTAGCTAATATTCTATGACGAAATGTTAGCCTGAGCAGGTCAGAAATAAAACTCATTGTAATTTTATGGCATCTGCTATTCACTGTCCAGAGTGATTGTCTTATTCACTTAAAGAGTGAATGAGATGAACTTGGAAGGGCTATATGTTGAAGGATTTGTTCAACACAGCATGGGTTTATCTAGCTCATAGCACGTCTAACAGACATAAATAGCATTGACTAGCATAGACTCTGGTTTCACAAGCGACATGTGCAGAACAATAGTAGTCTTTATCCACTAAAGGATCATGGCAGGCATACAGAGAGATAGAAGAGCACCCCATTAATGCTCATTCTGTGTGACAACTTGGACTATTCATGTCCTTTGGTTGTGTCCTGGCCCCCTGAGGACACCGCTTAATGAGAGATAATTGGCCAAAGGTCAAGGATGATTAATTCCATTGGGCGAGTCTCACCTTTTTTCAAACCTGGCCTGACAGGTAGCGCCGTCTCGAGCTTCCATTTGAGCCATGTGAGACAGGGCTTGGCCCAGAGCGGCTTTCTTTTTTTTCTCCTTGCCATCATATTGTTAGAAAGTCTATGACTTCCTCCTTGTGACAACCAATCACCTTGATGTCGTCCCAAAGCAACCACGTCTGGCTTTCTTTCTGTTATGGAGATCAAACAAGAGACGGATTGCTTTCACAATCCGGCAAACACAGGGCCTGTTTTTATGACTGAAGTCACCATGAATGTGGGTGGAGCTTCAACCTAAATATGAGATAACTCTTGAGGAAAAAAAAATATCCTCACTCCTGATATTTTTATTTAGACTTTCAAAGTACTCATGACAAATCTTGGTGGTCTCTTGTTCTCCGATTCAGCCTACAATTGTACATCATATCCCGTAGCAGCAGAATGGGTCCTGCACATTTTTATTTATATTTTATTTACATTTCAGTTTTTTTTGATTGATTGAAGTGTTTATTTCGAATATGAAAAGCAAAATAATAAAAAGAAAAATAAAATAAACATTTAAACATAATACATAGAAATACATATTCGAAAAGGAGTGAGAAGAAATATAACTTATAAACTTCCACCCCTTCTCCTTAAATAATAAATAACAATAACAAGCTTCATTGTTACCTGTCTAGATGCTCATGCCTGATACTTATAGATAAATAAAATGTATTTCTGACTTTGTATTTAGAAAAACCTAAATGTAATTTATATATATCCATACCCATACATACATACATACATACATACATACATACACATAAGCATAAACACATATGTATACACATACATATCTACATACATATACATCCCTATATACACACACCTCCCCATACATACATATATACCCATATAAAATATATGTATGTATGGGGAGGTGTGTGTATATAGGGATGTATATGTATGTAGATATGTATGTATTTTAAAGCATCCAATCAAGTTCATCAGTGTAATTAATTAATTAACAAATTTGCTATGAATTACTTTATTTTGACTTTCACTTGAGTGCATTTTTGATTGGATATTTTCACTTTTACAGTAATTTGACACACTACGATAATTTCACTGACAGTATCATTTAACCTAAGTATAATTAAAGCATTTCTCAATACTATTTACACCCCTGGGTAGTAGCGCTTTTCCGTCTGCACGCTTCATTTGGGTATTTCTAATACTTTTGGAAAAAAATCTGAAAATTTTGAAATACATATTTGAAATCCAAAACACAAACTTCCTACTTTTATTTTATTTTATGGTCCTCTAAAATATTTAAGTTATTTATTTGCATTCTGGGGCAAGTATGAATCTGTCTAATCTCCTGGAACAAAGACAAAATCAAAGGGATTGGAGACTGATTGTAAATGGAGTCCAAAGGCTTTATCTAATCTCTGGTTGATTGTATTCACTTCTAGAAGAACCAAACAATACAGGAAAAAAGTTCATACTGAAGTACTTCAGGCTGATACGAGGTGTGTGTGTGTGTGTGCGTGTGTGTGTGTGTGTGTGTGTGTAATGCATTTTGCAGAGTGTATACAGAATGTTCTGCTTTGATGTTTGCTTGATTGCTAAGGAAGGAACCTTATTACAGTCAGCAGGGGGGCTCCTGGTCCTGGTTCTAAGTGTGGCCCTGAAAAGCACCCAGAGACCAGCATAGCTACGGCTAATGGAATGGAGTGTAGAGATCGGAGGAGAAGAGAGCATGTAAGTGTATATTGAGGACAGTTTGGTGGACAGTAAATAACTTGGCCAAGTTTGAGATGTCATTTCTTCTGGTATTGTCCACTTTTCTGTCATTGTGTCACTATTTCATGACATCCCTTACAAAAAAGAAGTTTATTCAAGTGTGCTTCTAGTATACTTCTTTTAAACTAAAAATAAGAGTATGCTTTCAGTTTACTTTTTAGTTACTTATCAGAGATATACTTAATAAAGTTATACATAAGTATACTTGGCTTGTACTGAAAAGTATATAGAAAAGTCTAAGTATATTAAGCTTATACTTAAACTTTTGATCAAGATATACTTAAAAAAAGTGTAATAAAGTATTAAAATATTTGTGCCTTATGTTTAAATGTACTTGCCCTGTAGTTGTGCTTCAGCATTGTTGACTCTTAGGTATGTCTGTGGTTCCGTATAAGGGTTATTTTTTTATTTAATTATCTAGAATAATTATTTATTTATCTAGAACCATTCTATTTGGTTCTAGAAAACGTTTGCAGCAAAATTCGGCACTTTGTATAACTTGCAATGGGGTCCAAATTCAAACTAAATCTTCTGTTAAATATCTAGGGGCTGAAATTAACCAGTGTCTTACTGGTCATCTAATGGCTGCAAATTTGATCAAAAAAGGTACATCTAGACTAAAATTTTTGTTCAGGCAAAGCAAATTTCTCACTGGGTCTATGAAAAAACTCTTGGCTTTGGCTTTGATTCAGTGTCACTTCGATTACTCTTGTTGTTGGTGGTATAAAAGTCTCATTTCTAGAGACAAATCCAAAATTCAAATTTTGCAAAACAAAATTATAAGATTTGTTCTTGATCTTTCTCCTTGTTCTCATATTGGTGCTTCAGAATTTAGACAGATAAATTGGCTTCCAGTTGAAAAAAGGGTAGATCAAATTATACTCTCACACACTCACAAAATTGTTTTGGGCAATCCTGCTAGCTATATGTACAAGGGCTTTATTCGGGTAAACCAGCATCATCATTACCAGACAAGGAGAAGTGCATCAAATTTTGTTATAAACAGAGTAAATTCAAATGGTAAAGTTTCTTTCAGTCATGTTGCAAGAACCCTTTGGAATGCACTTCCTACCTCCTTGACCCAAATTATCAATTCAAAATTGTTCAAATTTAAGGTCAAGGAATACTTTCTACAGGAAATTGAAAATAGCAAAAATAGTGTCATTTTTTATGAATCTTTTCATTTTTTCAGGTCTTCTTGCCCGAATTTTCTCTTCCCCTTGGCATTTGGTACCTTTTGTTTTCTATCCTTTATTTTCATTTTATCCTTGTTTACAATAGTTTATCGACACTCACTTTGTATTTAATTTTATTTGTGATATTTGTCAGTTTTTATGTGATATCTCTTTTAGTCCATTGTATTTAATTGATATTTAACAAGGCTACACATGTGATATTATATTCTAATCTGTGTTGCGCAATCTTACGCTAACTTGCTTATCTGTTTTTCTATGCACATTTATTTTTTGTTTTTACTTTTTAGTTGTAATTATATTCAGTTTATAAGCTTATGTTCTTAATATGTTTTATTTCTGACTTTCCTGTTTGTTCATATTTTTTCTACTGTTTGACACACCTTAAATTTATTTTTAATTTTTAAATAATATTGATTGAGTTATGTCATCTTAGAATTTTTGCAACTTTTATATATTCATTATATTCAGTTTAATCAATTATTATAATATTTTGATGATTCTGTGATTTTAAATATTATTTTAATTCTGTCGTCAACAAATCACATCTAGTGACTATAACAATATATAGGACCGCAATTGAAATACGAGACTGTTTTCTCTTTATTGACTGTTTTCTCTTTATCCTGCAACTATATTTTAAAATATCAATGACATTCTATTAATTTTCATTTGCATTTTTGTTGTTTTTATGCATTATGCACTTGTAAATTTTTAGTTTGTCTATCTCTTTGTTGCAAATAAAATCAATCAATCATTTCTCCTGAGTGGGATAATTAATTTTTTTATTTTTCTTTAGAGCTTGGGCATCAATTTCAGTTGTCGTTGCCATGTTTTTATACTTTGGCATTTAATACAATGTTGCTTTAAATTTTGATTTTTAAAGAAAATGAATATGTTCTTAATCCTGAGTATCTGTTGTTATTTTGTGAATTCTTACCTTTATAACTTCATTGTAACTTCAAGGCAAGGCAAGTTTATTTATATAGCACATTTCATACACAGTGGCAGTTCAATGTGCTTTACAGAAGTAAAAGCAAAACAGTAAACAATAGAAAATAAAATTACATAAAATAAATGGGGAAGAAAATTAATAAGAATTAAACAATAGTAGAAATAAAATAATAAAATGAGATAAAAGTTCAATTAAAAAAACAGCAGAATAAAATAGAATAAAAGTTAAGTAAAATTTAAAACATGGAGAGACTGTAAAAGTGAAGAGTTTAAAATGTAGAGATGGCAATATTAATAATTTAGCAGAAAGCATCTGAAAACAGCTTGGTCTTTAACCTAGATTTGAAGCTGCCAACAGCAAGAGCATTTTTGATGTCCTCTGGCAGTTGGTTCTATAGCTGTACTGCATAGTAGCTAAAAGCTGCTTCACCACACTTTGTTTTAACAACAGGTTTTAACAGTAAATTTTGCTGCTGCGATCTGGTAGATCTGATTGGGTTAGGCCGCTGCAACATATCAGAGAGGTAATTGGGCCCTGTACCATTTAAAGATTTGTACACCAGCAGCAATACTTTAAAGTCAATTCTGTAGCTTACTGGAAGCCAGTGAAGGGACCTTAGAATTGGAGTAATGTGCTCTGTTCTTTTTGTTCGTGTGAGAACCCTAGCCGCTGCATTTTGAACCAGCTGAAGTCGTTTGACGGTTTTTTTTGGCAGGCCTGTGAAAAGGCCATTGCAGTAATCAACCCTACTAGAGATGAAGGCATGTATACGTTTTTCCAGATCATTTTTTGACATAAGTCCTCTTAGTTTGGAAATGTTTAGATGATAAAATGCCGATTTAGTGATTGCTTTCATGTGACTGTCAAAGTTTAGCTCGCTGTCAATGAAAACACCAAGATTTTTAACAATTTATTTTGTTTTAATCCCTTTTGTGTCAAGAATAGTGGTAATCCTGAGTCTTTCATCTTTTTTTCCAAATAGAATTACTTCTGTTTTATCTGTGTTCAGCTGAAGAAAATTTTGTGACATCCAGTTGTTGATTTGATCGATACGCTGGTAGAGACATTCAAGGGGGGCATAATCATTAGGTGATAGAGCAAGATAAATTTGGGTGTCATCTGCATAGCAGTGATATAAAATTGAATTGTTCTTGATAATTTGCCCAAGTGGGAGCATATAAAGGTTGAATAGTAATGGTCCAAGAATCGACCCCTGGGGGACACCACAGGTCAAGGACATTGACGTTGAGGTACAATTTCCCATGGTAACAAAGAAGCTTCTATCTTTTAAGTATGATTTTAACCAATTGATAACTTTACCAGTCAACCCAACCCAATGTTCAAGTTGATATAGCAGTATGTTGTGATCAACAGTATCAAAAGCTACACCGAGGTCCAGTAATACCAGGACCGATGTTTTGCCTGCATCAGTATTAAGATGTATGTCATTTATAACTTTAATCAGCGCTGTTTCAGTGCTATGATTGGCACGAAATCCTGATTGAAAGTTATCAAAACAGCTGTTTGATATCAAGAAGGCAGTTAATTGATTGAAGACAATTTTTTCAAGGATTTTCCCGATGAATGGTAGATTTGATATTGGCCTGTAGTTATTTAATACTGAAGCATCCAGATTATTCTTTTTAAGTAGGGGCTTTACAACAGCTTTTTTCAAGGACACAGGAACAATGCCAGTCTCTAGGGATGTATTTATGATTTGAAGCACATCTGTAATTATAAGATGTAGAACAGACTTAAAAAAGTTGGTGGGCAGAATGTCCAATTCAGATGTTGAGGAACTGAGATTTTGTACAGTTTTTTCAAGAGTCTCATAATCAATTAAACAAAATTCTGACATTGTGTTGAAGTTATCTGTCCGTGTCACTGGTGATTGCAGTTTTTCAATTATTTGCAACTGAGATATATTATGAGCAATATTATGTCGTATTTTATCAATTTTACCTTTAAAGAAGGATGCAAACTCATTACATTTATTAACTGAGAGAAGTTCAGGTGCTAATTGTGGTGGGGGATTTGTTAGCTTCTCTACTGTTGAAAATAGCACACGGGCATTGTTCATATTCCTGTTGATGATGTTGGAGAAGAAAGACTGTCTTGCTTTACGAATTTCATAATTATATTTACAAAGCATCTCTTTATGGATTTGATAATGGATGTGAAGTTTAGTTTTGCGCCATTTTCTTTCAGTCTTTCTACATTCTCTCTTTAGCAGTTTAACAGCTGGGTATTGCTTCCATGGTGCTTTCTGCTCATCATTGACTCTTTTGATTTTGAATGGAGCAATATCATCCATAATTTGGGTCATATTTAAATTAAAAATTTCCAGTAAATCATCTACAGAGTCTGACATTTTGGTTGAGATCCGAGAGAGAGCTTGCTCAAAGAGAACACATGTTGTCGTTTATGACTCTCCTACCCATAGTCATTGAGCTGTTCTGAATGTGAGGAGACATAGAAACATCAGAGAAAACACAAAAATGATCAGATAAGGCCAGGTCAACAATAGTAGTAGAAACAGTAAGACCCTTTGTGATAACGAGGTCAAGGGTATGACCACGAGAGTGGGTCGGCCCCTGTACATGTTGTACTAGGTTGAAGTTGTCAATAAGTGCAAGTAATTCATTGGCATAAGTGCTTTCAGGATTATCTACATGCAAGTTAAAATCCCCAGATATAATAAGACAGTCAAACTCTAAGCAAATGACTGACAACAGTTCACCAAACTCTTCCAGAAAAACTTTGGCTGAATGTCTCGGAGGCCTGTAAATAGTTAATAATAATATGTTAGGAGAGCATGTAACAAGTGCACATAAGTGTTCAAAGGATGTAAAATCACCAAGTGAGGATTGTTTACATTGAAAACAATTTGTACTTCAGGTACAAAACATTGAAGTTGTCTACTGGTAGTGTGCATGAGGTAAGGGTTAGGGCTAGAAAACTAATAGTATACCTAGAAGGGTAATTGCAGTATACTTCAAAACTAAAAAGTGGACTAGATGTATATAACCAGTAACTAATAGTATATTTCCAGTATGCTATAAAGTATACTTTTATAAACTAAAACGTGGACTAGAAGTGTGTAACGAGTAAACCAATAGTATATTTCCAGTATACTAGAAAGTATACTTTAGTAAACTAAAAAGTGGACGAGAAGTATAAAACCAGTAAACTCATAGTATATTTCCAGTATACTATGAAGTATGCTTTTGTAAACTAAAGAGTGGACTACAAGTATAGAACTAGTAAACTATTAGTATATAAGTTTACTTGTGGTATACTTGCAGTACAAAATAAAAAATACTAGTTGTATACTCAAAGTTTACTTCTCTTAGATTTAAGGTATACTTTTTATAAACTAAAAGTGAGCCAATTTAGTCCCAAGAAGTATTAGATTAGTTTACTTACAAGTATACTGTAAGTACATTGATATCAGTATATTTGTTACACAAAAGTATACTTAAGGAAATATACTTTAACTTTACTTAAGTATACTTCTTTTTGATAAGGGAAGTAGGTTGGTGGTTAGATGCACTTCGTCCTGCTTTAATATTCACAAGTCTTTGGTTGAAAAACTTTGTGCCATGTTTATTTGTGGAAGCACAGATTAATGATATCTTTATATATTCAATTCCAGCAGTAAAAAAAAAAAAAGGAAAAAAAAAGCCTCAATGAGGCTGTAGCTCATACCGGCCACTGTTGTTGTACGTGACTTTGAAATCCGATCAATCCTGGGTGATATCATTTGGGTGATAACAGACAACGTGATTATAACATTTTTAAGAGTTTTAACATGAAGTCTGTTTCGTTGATGTTGTAAACTCTTCATTGATGGAAACTTGAGTGCAAAACTGTTCATGACAACCGCAGTCCTAAAGTTAGCAAGTCAACTGTAGTCCTCAGCCATAAAAGCATTACTGTAAGAGTCCAGAGCATATTGCATATGACCCCTGTGTCGCTGCATCCATGGTAGGTGGCACCACCTGGTGAACAATTCTTGTTGGAATACGTCTTTAGAGTCTTCTGGGTGAGTTTCAGTTTAACATCCTAGCAGTTTATGAAGAGTAGCGTTTAATGTGACGAGTCACCCCAAAATTTCAAACGCCCATAAAATTGTAAATATGACAGGTGGTGCCACCATCTTGACAACTTTTATACAAACCAACCTGGGGAACATTGCGTATGAGTTTGATCAAAATCTGATCACCTTCTGTAGGAGGAGTAGCGATTTTCGTGAAATTGCATATGACCCCTGTGTAGCCGCATCCATGGCAGGTGGCGCCACCTGGTGAACAATTTTTGTTGGTATATGTCTAGAGTCTTCTGGGCAAGTTTCAGTGAAAACATCCCAGCAGTTTATGAAGAGTAGCGTTTAATGTGACAAGTCATCCAAAAATTTTAAACGCCCATAAAATCGTAAATATGACAGGTGGCACCACCATCCTGACAACTCTTATGCACATCCACCTGGGGAACATTGCATGTGAGTTTGATTGAAATCCAATCAATTCTGTAGGAGGAGTAACAATTTTTGTAAATTGTGGATGGATGACGGACGGATGATGCGTGATCACATAAGTTCATCTAGCCAGGCCTACGGCCGGATGAGCTAATGAGCAAAAATTAATATTTAAAATGAATAACACATGATAGCACTGATGATATTTTGAGGAATACTGAATCATCTTAAATTGTATTCTTAAAGGTGTCATTCCACGACAAACCGTTTAATACTTGCTCTTTTTGAAACACCATAGGTCACTCCGAGTTGCATATGCATGCTGCGCGTGAAAATGTTCTTCTACCCCCATTCCCTGTATTAGCCTATGAAAGAAAATAGACGGAAAAACGAGTGAATCAGAAAAAGCCCTATGAACTTACGTTACTTCGAAAATTAGTAGTCATGGCCTCGTCCATAACCCACTAGAGGGAGCGTCACAGTGCTGTTAGCCAATCAGAAGTAATATGTTTACATGGCATGAATATTCATGAGTAAGAGCTGAAATCCTGTGTTCTCCCGCCACCCACTCCTCCACCAAACTAGAACAGCCTGAAACAGGAACACCACAGCATTTTTTTCACCAAAACCGACTCACAGGTCATTTATTCATACTAGAGACCACCGCACAATTAATGAAAAAACGATGCAATGACACCTTTAAGAAGTGCAATTTATTTTGCAAAGCACTGCTTTCAAAACTATTGGCACCCCAACAATTTGTACACAAACAGCCGAGAATGACATCACTGATTCTTTTTCTGATTTGTCCAAAAAGGTTGAAGAGTATCTAGGAACTTGCTTTAAATAGTACCTTTCTATTTCAACCTCCTTTATATTCTTAAGCTTGTGTACATGGAGGCCATTTTGAATTCAACACACAGGCTCCAACAGGCTTCAAATTGGACAGGTTTCTTTTTTTTCTCGCAAGCTTTTCTGTGCTAATCTGGATGGGGATTTAAGTTCATCATCTTTTTTGAAATGGCGACATCGTTACCTCGTGGCAGAGGCAACCAGATATTGAGCTGAAATAACCTGGTCCCAGTGACAAAACAGCTCCAACACATCAAGGTTTTATCATCAATTTTGCCAAACATGCTGATAGTTTTTTGATACTGTAAAAAAGGTCAGTTTCAGACTTAAGAAACAAAATATAATTCAAGTTGCAATTCTAATGGCACGGCATTTGGTGGGTTGCTTTCAAGAAGGGATTCTTTTATGCAACAGTTCCAAACAGTTTATTATTATTATTATTATTATTATTATTATTATTATGAAGATTATGAAGTTTCTAAACTTGAAAATCCCAGAAATGAATTAAATTACAATACAATGTCTCTGAAAATGCGAACCTTGTAAAATCCCTCTTTTTGAGTCGTACTTCTTAATCCTTTGACCCTGACCTACTTTTTAAAAATGGATTAACAATAAAGGATTGACGGTGATGCTTCCTCAATACAGAGACTTTGCACTTTTGTCAATCTCTGAAGTAGGCTCTAAGTTCAGGTGATGCTCACTGCTTCAACTGGCCTTTTCCCTGCAACCTGTGATGCTCTCGGAGCCTAAAAGGAATCAGAAAGAAAGTGACAATTCATTCTGGCAGGCAATGATTAGTTAAAATACACTGTTACAGATAAGATTCATACTTAATGAGGTCAAAGTATGTATCTGCACCTACCTGACTGCATTGATCTTGATGAACCCAGAGGCGTCTGAAGGATCGTAGTCTCCCTGAACATCCATGCTGGAGGAGAGACAGGAGAGAAATCGAGGGTGACTGCTTCATCATGGACTCTCAATTAGTGCTGAGATTCTCAGTGACCTACAGTACATTGTTCAACTTCTGAGACCATTATAATTCTGCCTGTGCTGATGATCAGTGGTCATACGATGGGTAATGCAGCAAAGTTTTGTTCATCCAGAACTAGGACTTGCTCTATCCCTTGTAACTATGTAGACCTTTTCCATCAATAAGGTGATGGTGCTAAATCTAAAACCATGCATCTCCATGGCAAAACAAGCTGATCTGGTCTATACAAAAAAAAACAGCAAAGTAATATTGGAGCCATGAAATCATTGCTAATGATAATGCTAACAAAACATCAGTTTTGTCTCATTGCGCATGCTTTCAGTGCAAGTAGCATTGGGGAAATGGGAATTTAGGAAACCCAGAAAGATGTAGAGTACAATTAATACCTAGATGATGTACTAAATAGCCAAAAATGCAGACCATTTTGCAGACACACCAAGCATGCTCAACTCTAGACACAGTTTTGGAGGTATGAAGCCAAAATGATCCCAAAATTGCTCCAAAATCTCTCAGAGCTGTTTTCACTTGGGTTGAGATCCAAATGAATACAGCTCTCAACCCAAATGAAAACAGCTCTGGGAGATTTTGGAGCAATTTTGGGTTTTAGACAGCTCTCTCCACCACCACCACCACCACCACCACTACCATCATCATCAAAACACCACCTGAGAGAATGTTTTTGAACAACGCTCCAAAACAGGTCCAGAGATGTGAAGAATCTAAATCATGGTGCCCTGAAGCTGTTCTGGCAGTTTGTGGGACCCAAGACCTTACTAACACACTTAACAGTATTCTACTCAACAAAATCCTCAGTTATAAGCTTCTGCATAAAAGCTTTAAGGGTTTCCCCAGAGACACAACCAAAAACCCTTAAGGATTTTAATTTTTCTATGACTACAGCTCATGAAGGATTACAGTCCTCTCCACTCTTAGGGGAAAAAAAGGATCCTCAAGGGAAGTTTGGAGAGTTAATGCTTCTTAGCTTCCAAAAGGAGTTCCACTTGACCCTGGATTGACCCTTAAAGGTTCTATATTTTCTAAGAGGATGCAATTTGGATGTGGAGATTTTACAGAACATGAGCCTTGAGTCCCTTAAGGTGGTTCTTAGTTTCCTGAAGATAAACTCTGTCGTAGGGTTCCATATAGAACCGTTAAATGTCCCCCAGAGGGATAACCAAAGAAAATCAGATGTCAAGGTTTTACAAATTTTATAGAACATACCATAACATCTACACTTATTTAAAAAAAAAAAAGTGTTCCCCAACAATTCTTCGATTTTCTTTTCCATATAGGTACTGGTTCATAGCTTCCTAAAAGCATTCTAATTGACCCTCTCTGAAAGAAACACCCTCTGACATGAGGTTCTACTTGGAATCTTTAAGGGTTCCCCCAAAGCCAAAGCAACAAACCTTTAGAGTGTGTACTGAAAATTTACCACACAATACACTCATATGGCCCTTTTCCACTACTCTTTTTCAGCTCGCTTCAGCTCACTTCAGCCCGACACGGCTCGCGTTTCGACTACCTCAGAACAGCACGACTCAGCTCGCTTCAGCCCTGCTCAGCCCCCAAAACTCGCACGGTTTTGGAGTAGGGCTGAAGCGAGCCAAACCGAGCCGAGTGGGGCTAGGGGCGTGAGGAGACACTCCCCTGTGCACTGATTGGTGAGGAGGAGTGTCCTCACATGCCCACACATGCCCCGCGAGCACGCTGGGATCTGTAAACACCGTAAACCCGGAAGAAGAAGAATTACGAATTACGAGAATTTCTGAAGCCTTATGCGCCTCGCCTCATCTATACGCTCTTGCCAGTATCTGTTGGCGTTGTCGGTGACAACAAGCCACAGCACCAAGACCAGCAACACTAACGACTCCATGTTTATTGTTTACTATCTGGGTCGTGAGACTACCGCTTAAAAGGTCACTGATGTCACTGTTTGCGCCGCCTAACGACATCACGTGATGTCCAACCACTTTTGCTAACTCCACCCAATGTGTCCATCCACTTCCAGCCAGCACGGTTCAGCGCGGTTGTAGTCGAAATGCAACTCCAACAGCCCCACTCAGCTCGACTCAGCCCAACTCAGCACGGCACGGCTCAGCCCAACTCAGCCGTGTTGGTAGTGGAAAAGCGGCATTAGAGACAAACGGTTCACCTAGCACCTGAAAAGGTTAAAGTTGGTGGAACCCTTCCCACTGGAAGGTATTATGTAGAACCATGAAATTAAATTAGAACGCTAAAAAATGTACCATTTAAATATCCCTTTGAGGAGCACAAAAAATTTTAGTCTACTAACAACTTTCCTCACCTTTACTATTTTGTCATATTTCGATCGCAGAACGTCAAGGGTGTCGGAGCTCATCTGGTCTGCCATCAAAATAACCGTGATGACCAAAACATCAAACAGAACTGAAATGTGACAATGTGGGAGAGGACCAACCTCCACGACAAATTGTTTACGACAGGAAAATCAACAAAGGGCTAAATTTTGTTCCCCAAGTGAAGATCGACTCAAAACACCAATCAGAACTGAATTCGCATGATAAATGAGAGACGAGATACAATTCTAGTCAGAAGAAAATGAGAAAATTAAGTTGACCTAATTACTAATTTGCTAGCAAAAAATAGACAATACAACAACCAAGTTTTATGCAGAAGGTTGAGTTCTTTCAAATAAAACAATCAGAACTGAAATCCACTGAGACTCAGGGAGGAGATACGATTTAACTGAAAATAAAGTTGTAAACAAATTGTTTACAACAAAAATCAAACAAACAAACAAACAAGTTTTGTTCCTCAAGGGAAGATCGACCCAAAACATCGATCAGAACTGGAATCGGATGAGAAATCAGAGAGGAGATACAATTCTAGTGAGAGGCCTGGAAAATTCGTTAAAGGAGAACTGAAAGCAAATTTTTTATTATCAAAATTCTATTTCTCATTTTATAAAATATCGGAATGCATTTTTGATCGCTATTTTGTCGCTGCTATAGCAAGCTATGAGTGTTTGAAATATGCTCTGTAATATATCAATCCATATGTCAAAGCAATGGCCGTAAATGAGATTCGTTGACACCTGTGCGAGACATCGTAGGATAGAAGTAAAACGTACAGCGGAAATCAAAGTGACCAACATCTGCCAACGTTCCCTGTGTCCGAAATCGTTCACTCGTTCACTACTCACTACTCCCTATATAGGGAATTACTGTATAGAGGACTATATAGTGAGCTCGTTGGTAAGATGAAGAAACTCTTTCGGACACTAGTCCGTCGCGCTGATATTTATGTCATGACTGTTGCACAATTAAAATGTACCAGATCAGCCGGCTGGTGTGTTTTCAAAATAATAAATACATGCATGTGTTTTTGTGATAAATCCATATTATACTGAGCGCATTTCCCACATTAATCAATACAAAGTACCTGCAGCTTTCAGTTGTTTTTAAATCGAGGCTGAATACTTTCTTCTTTGCTGCTGCCTTTTATTAAGTCAAATTTGAGACTTTTAATTTGATTTCTTTCAGCCTGACCACAATGCATGATGGGATATATTGCTTTGGTTAGTGACCATCGTTGTACACTACTTTTCGTGATGCATTGTGGGATACTTTGAGTGCACTATATAGGGTGTAATAATCCTCACCAAGGTTTCGGACAGCACTACAAAATGGCGTCCTCACAATATAGTGCCCTATAGAGTGAGTAGGGAGTGATTTCGGACACAGGGCAACATCTGCCAATGTTGTCAAAAGATGCGCGCGCCCTCTTTCGAATGCTGATGTGGTCAAGCCGGACGTTTTGTTTGCTTTGATAGCAATCAGGAAAGTTTGAAAAAAAGTAGGCAGTACTCGTCATTTAAACTCATTTTTGTGCAATATTTCGTTTGGAAAACAGTTTTCAAAATGGCGGCACTGACACCTGGCTGACACTTCACGTTTCAAAGTCTCGCACAAGTCTTGTGAAGATCGCGCGGATAAATGACGCCTGCCATGGACCAAACGAATTACATTCAATATGGCTGAAAACCGAATAGGCCGATAAGTATAATATTTAACTGCAATTAGTTGCCAATACGAGTCATGATATAAGGTTACTAAAACCGAAAACGTAATTAAATAACATGTTAATTAAGAAATAAAGCAAGTTTAAAAATGACTTCAGTTCCCCTTTAATTTGGCCCAATTACTCACTCGTTAGCAAAAAAAATTTGACAAAACAATGACCATGTTTTGTTCAGAGTGATGAGTTCTTTCCAACAAAACAATCGGAATGGAAATCTGTGGAGAACTGATGGAGGAGATCCGATTTAACTGCACTGTGGACGACGGACGGATGGACGGACGCCATGCCACGCCATGGCAACAGCTCATTGGCCTTATGGGCAGATCGGCTAATAAAATATTCTTTCATTCATTCTTTATTTTTTGCCATCCTACAACAAAGGTTCCTCCAGGGTTCTCCAGATGGTTAAGGACTTTCTTTCTCAAGGGGTTCTTTTAAATTGTCCGTACTATAAAGTCGACTATATACAAACCAACAAACATCTATTTGTGCCAAGTCAGAAAAGCATCTTGTACACTCATTTAAAGTTGTTTTCTTTGTGTTGTTTATTCGGAAGCGCCTACACCTGATTGCATAACAGTTCGTCTCTCAGAGTGGTGAAGATGTGGGACATTTCCTTAAAAGGTTGGGTGATTCTGTGGAAAAGGAGCATCAGTCATGTAGCACTTGTCTCACTGTCATCTCCTTGGAGCTGCACTTGGATTGGATTATATCTCACTTTAACTTGCTTTAGAGAAACGCATCTGCCAAATGAAAACATAAATGTTTAGACTGAGTGTACTCTTTTTCCTCCCCAACAATACCCGTCCTATTGATCTGATTTTCTTTTACCTCTCTGTATTTTGTAATTATGATATTTTCTACCTGCTGCTCTGAGCTACACACACAGAAACCTAACAAGTAAGAAGCCAACAATTAGACCTTTAGGAAAGAAGAAATGGCAGCGGGAGAAGAAAAAAAAAAGACAGACACCAGCACATAAGAACTGGGGAAAGATCTGAACTGAAGGTAGAACGGGGTGTAAAAACAGACCCCCTTCCTCTACCTCGCATGTAACTCTTTGTATGTACATCTGTCAGTGTAATCACTGCTGAGCCACACACATTGTGACATTTCTGCGGGATCAATACAGCATGTGAGGGACACCACTGTGCTAATGACACTGTTTACTGATCCCTGTTGAGTCACTGCAGGGACACAAGGAGACCAGGACTTTCTCGCATTTGTTTTTCTCCTCTTGCACACTCACTTCTTCTCACTTGAAAGTCTCGATGAAACACAAAGCAACGTCCACTGACGTGACCTTTCAACCGAACGCTTCCATGCTTAACCAGCATGAAACAGGCCACTTCCTCCAGCATGGCCGCGAGGGCCATTAGCGCACAGCTGAGGCAAGAAGAGAGGTCTGGGCATATGGGCGCTCAGCTTTGGTCAGCTCGGAGTCTGCCCTGAGGGCGCCCAAGGGTCAGGGCACTAAATACACTGAATCACTGTTCTCCCAGGACAAGGCAGAAGGACAGAGAGACGACACAAGGGATTGAAAAAGTTGCAGGAAAGAATCTAACGTTTGTTTCACCTCCTGAAGCTACTGGTACTCTGTAGAGTTTTTTGTTACTCTATAGATAGCATGCCGAGTGACGTGTTCAAGCAAAACAACCCACTTTGCGCTTTATCATGGACAAGATGCCGACACTGGTTCTGGTTATTTATCTGAAATGGGTTGATACTTTTTATCCATAAGAACTGGGGAAAAACTGACTACATCAAGGACCTGGAGACAAGAATCAGTGATACCGTACCTGGGTCCTCATGCTATGAACGTTCAAAACACCATAAAACTCTGTGTAATGTTCCAGCCAAACATTATTTCTTCTCAACTTTTGCCATCATCCTGTAGCAGTAGAATAAACCAGGATTTTTTTCACTAAGTGGCTTCCACTCAGATTTTAGTGATGGATCGAATCACAACGAGACCATCAGTGACGGTGTAGCTCACTCCGGTCCTGTCTAGTCCAGAAGGAATGATCTAAAGTGTTCCACCTTGTGCAATAAATGTTGCAAGCTATATACACGTAGACACAATATCCACCCTAGGAATACCGACCTATTTGCCAGAAAGAATCCAAAACGGCGAGGAATTGACCGAGAAAAAGTGATTTTTGTTGAACTGCTCATTAAGGCTTAATTAGTCCATAACTTCATTAATAACTGTAATGAAGCAAATCTGGGTAGAAGTTATATGCACCCTAGGTACCCCTACCTTCATGCCAGAAAGAATCAAAATCGCTGAAGAATCGACGGAGAAGAAGCGATCTGTGTGACAAACTGCTCGTTAGGGATTGATTAATTACTCCATATCTTCATTATTAATTGCAATTAATTTGCAAATTTGCGTAGAAGCTACAGTGGCGCTTGAAAGTTTGTGAACCCTTTAGAATTTTCTATATTTAAGCACAAATATGACCTAAAACATCATCAGATTTTCACACAAGTCCGAAATGTAGATAAAAAGAGAATCCAGTTAAACAAATGAGACAAAAATATTATGCTTGGTCATTTATTTATTAAGGAAAATGATCCAATATTACATATCTGTGAGTGGCAAAAGTATGTGACCCTTTGCTTTCAGTATCTGGTGTGGCCCCCTTGTGCAGCAATAACTGCAACTAAGCATTTCTGGTAACTGTTGATCAGTCCTGCACACCGGCTTGGAGGACTGATGATATTTTAGGTCATATTTATGCAGAAATATAGAAAATTCTATAGGGTTCACAAACTTTCAAGCACCACTGTATGTGCACCCCAGGCAGACCTACCTTCCTGCCAAAAAGAATGAAAATCGGTGAAGAATCGAGACAGAAGAAGCGATTTTCCTGAAATGTGGATGACACCAGAGGGACAACGGATGGACAACGAACACATGATGGCATAGACTCATCACCTGTAGGACAGATGAGCTAATAATGGGACTCGACTTGATTTGAGGTGACCAGCTATCCTAATAACAATCTTTAGCAATCTGACATTAGCACTTCATCATGGTTCAATTAATGCGATCTATGGTAGAACACATGATGCCATCACCATGGAAACATCTGCATTGCTGTCACTGGTTGAATACGGTGATTCATTTCAGATCTGTTTATCACCACTCAGTACGAAACTGCCACATCTGGATATTTAATTGTGGAAAGGTTTACAGGACAAGCTTAACACACACACACACACACACACACACACACACACACACACACACACACACTCATTTGTCTTCGTATTCTTGTGAGGACCTTCCATGCTACACCTAAATCTATCCTTAACACTAACCTTAGTGACCAAAAGAAAACATTTTAGCTCTTTGAGTTGTTTTTTTAATAAAAGCTGTAGTTTTTATAAATAAGCAGTGTTCCTCATGTGGACGACCCAAACGTTCCCACTAGGACAAATGTCCTGACCAAGATACAGTCATGTGAAAAAGAAAGTACACCCTCTTCCAGTTACCGGTACATGGTTTTACCAATCAAGACATGACATAAAAAAAAAAATCATCTGATCCTTACCAGGTCCTAAAATTATGCAAATCTAACCTCAGCTGTAAAGCAACACACAACAGATTCCACCATGTCATTATTTATTTAACAAAAATTAAGTAAAAATGCAGAATCCATGTGTGAAAAAGTAGGTACACCCCATGGTTCAATAGCTTGTAGAACCACCTTTTGCAACAATAACTTGACGCAATCATTTTCTGTATGATTTTATCAGTCCCTCACATCATTGTGGAGGAATTTTGGCCCGCTCTTCTTTCCAACATTGCTTCAGTTCATTCATGTTTGAGGGTATTTACAGTGGGGCAAAAAAAAATTTAGTCAGTCACCAATTGTGCAAGTTCTCCCACTTAAAAAGATGAGAGAGGCCTGTAATTTTCATCATAGGTATACCTCAACTATGAGAGACAAAATGAGAAAAAAAAATCCAGAAAATCACATTGTCTGATTTTTAAAGAATTTATTTGCAAATTATGGTGGAAAATAAATATTTGGTCAATAACAAAAAGTTCATCTCAATACTTTGTTATATACCCTTTGTTGGCAATGACAGAGGTCAAACATTTTCTGTAAGTCTTCACAAGGTTATCACACACTGTTGCTGGTATTTTGGCCCATTCCTCCATGCAGATCTCCTCTAGAGCAGTGATGTTTTGGGGCTGTCGCTGGGCAACACGGACTTTCAACTCCCTCGAAAGATTTTCTATGGGGTTGAGATCTGGAGACTGGCTCGGCCGCTCCAGGACCTTGAAATGCTTCTTACGAAGCCACTCCTTCATTGCCCGGGCGGTGTGTTTGGGATCATTGTCATGCTGAAAGACCCAGCCACGTTTCATCTTCAATGCCCTTGCTGATGGAAGGAGGTTTTCACTCAAAATCTCATGATACATGGCCCCATTCATTCTTTCCTTTACACGGATCAGTCGTCCTGGTCCCTTTGCAGAAAAACAGCCCCAAAGCATGTTTCCACCCCCATGCTTCACAGTAGGTATGGTGTTCTTTGGATGCAACTCAGCATTCTTTCTCCTCCAAACACAAGTTGAGTTTTTACCAAAAAGTTCTATTTTGGTTTCATCTGACTATATGACATTCTCCCAATCCTCTTCTGGATCATCCAAATGCTCTCTAACAAACTTCAGACGGGCCTGGACATGTACTGGATTAAGCAGGGGGACACGTCTGGCACTGCAGGATTTGAGTCCCTGGCGGCGTAGTGTGTTACTGATGGTAGCCTTTGTTACTTTGGTCCCAGCTCTCTGCAGGTCATTCACTAGGTCCCCCCGTGTGGTTCTGGGATTTTTGCTCACCGTTCTTGTGATCATTTTGACCCCACAGAGTGAGATCTTGCGTGGAGCCCCTGATTGAGGGAGATTATCAGTGGTCTTGTATGTCTTCCATTTTCTAATAATTGCTCCCACAGTTGATTTCTTCACACCAAGCTGCTTACCTATTGCAGATTCAGTCTTCCCAGCCTGGTGCAAGTCTACAATTTTGTTTCTGGTGTCCTTTGACAGCTCTTTGGTCTTGGCCATAGTGGAGTTTGGAGTGTGACTGTTTGAGGTTGTGGACAGGTGTCTTTTATACTGATAACGAGTTCAAACAGGTGCCATTAATACCGGTAACAAGTGGAGGACAGAGGAGCCTCTTAAAGAAGAAGTTACAGGTCTGTGAGAGCCAGAAATCTTGCTTGTTTGTAGGTGACCAAATACTTATTTTACCGAGGAATTTACCAATTAATTCATTAAAAATCCTACAATGTGATTTCCTGGATTCTTTCCCCCCATTCTGTCTCTCATAGTTGAAGTGGACCTATGATGAAAATTACAGGCCTCTCTCATCTTTTTAAGTGGGAGAACTTGCACAATTGGTGGCTGACTAAATACTTTTTTGCCCCACTGTATTTATGCACAGCTTTCTTAAGGTCCCGCCACAGCATTTCAATTGGTTTGAGGTCTGGACTTTGACTTGGCCATTCCAACACCTTGATTCTTTTCTTTTTCAGCCATTCTGCTGTAGATTTGCTGGTGTGCTTGGGATCACTGTCCTGTTGCATGACTCAATTGCAGCCAAGCTTTAGCTGTTAGACAGATGGCCTCACGTTTGCCTCTAGAATACTTTGGTATACAGAGGAGTTCATGGTTGACTCAACGATTGCAAGGTGCCCAGGCCCAAGCCCAAATCATCACCCCTCCCCCACCGTGCTTGATAGTTGGTATGAGGTGTTTGTGCTGATATGCTGTGTTTGGTTTTCGCCAAACATGGCACTGTGCATTATGGCCAAACATTTCCACTTTGGTCTCATCTGTCCAAAGGACATTGTTCCAGAAGGCTTGTGGCTTGTTCAGATGCATTTTCGCAAACCTAAGCTATGCTGCCATGTTCTTTTTAGATAGAAGAGGCTTTCTTCTGGCAACCCTTCCAAACAAGCCATACTTGTGCAGTCTTTTTCTAATTGTACTTTAATGAACTTTAACATTTAATATGCTAACTGTGGCCTGTAGAGTCCTAGATGTAGTTCTTGGGTTTTTTGCAATTTCTCTGAGCATTGCATGGTCTGACTTTGGAGTAAATTTGCTGGGACGTCCACTCCTGGGAAGATTGGCAACCGTCTTGAATGTTTCCACTTCTGAATAATCTTTCTCACAGTAGAATGATGGATTTCAAATTGTTTGGAAATGGCCTTATAACCCTTCCCAGACTGATATGCAGCAACAATTGCTTCTTTAAGATCATTGCTGATGTCTTTCCTCCTTGGCATTGTGTTAACATACACCTGAGTGCTCCAGACCAGCAAACTGCCAAAACTTCTGCTTTTTAAGAGGTGGCCACACTTGCTGATGATCAATTAATCAAATTCATTTGATCAGCAACATCTGGCTGCTAACTACCTTCATAATTTCTATGGAAGCAGTAAGAGTGTACTTAATTTTTCACACACTGCTACTGCATTTTTGGCTTACTTTGTGTTAAATAAATAATTACAGGGTGAATATGTCATGTGTTATTGGTCATATGAGGTTGTATTTGCCTAATTTTAAGACCTGGTAAGGAACAGATGATTTTTTTTTATTATGTCCTGACACTTAAAACCTAGACTTGAAAGAGGGTGTACTTTCTTTTTCACATGACTGTATAAAAAAAAATGTCCACACAGAAAAGCTGAGTCATGTTGGTTACCTGACGAGCTCTTCGCTGTACAGAGACTTGGGTGATTCCCGGCCCAGGATGTAGACGTGGCCTTTGAACACGGACAGCTGCACTTTGCCCTCTACGTTCTCCTGAGACTTGACAATGCAGTGGCGCACAAACTCACACTCTGGGCTGTACCAAAATCCTGGCAAAGGTGAGAAAGCAGGCATTAATCAATACAGGAAAAACAGAGATAGGATTTTGTACATCAGCTGAGTAAATCTGATCCTTCCATCCACTGTATATCAGATATAGAGATTTGAAGGATATGATTAGAGTCTCTTTGATCACTGTTTACTATTTAAGAGGTGTGTTTCCACTGCAGGACCTTTTTCAGGAATTAATATTTGGAGTGTTTCGATGAGAATGGTCTATCTGAAGACCAGCAGTTTGAATTTGTAAACATTTTATATAACGTTCAAACTTAGAAAAAGCAGTGGCGAACCGTTACTATTAGAGCTGGGACTTGAGCTCAGCCAAAACTTAGCCAGACAGCAAAAAAGCAACAGGGTAAAGGATTTTGTAAGGGATTAGCAGCAGGCTGCCAGGTCGTTCCGCTGTGTGTAGCTGTCAATGTCGATTTTAAAAGTAACTAAGTAAATTACGCAGGGAAATGAATACTTAAGTCTGAGTGAAAAATACTGTTTCAAGCGTGCAGAGTGGAAGAAAAGTCTGGAGACAGAAATCTTAGTTTCTCGGTCGTTAGCCTGTGCTACTTGCTCTTGATAGATAGCACTGACCGCTTTATTAGCATTCACTAACACTACTGATGAATGCTATACCGGCTGGAAGGTGACTTCACTGCTGCGCCGATGGCACTAACTCACAGTTAAGCTCGCGTTGGCCTTCGAGAAAGTGGAGGGTGATACATTTTTGGTCCCGCCCCTTCACTATAAATCAAAATCTCATCTCATCTCATTATCTCTAGCCGCTTTATCCTTCTACAGGGTCGCAGGCAAGCTGGAGCCTATCCCAGCTGACTACGGGCGAAAGGCGGGGTACACCCTGGACAAGTCGCCAGGTCATCACAGGGCTGACACATAGACACAGACAACCATTCACACTCACATTCACACCTACGGTCAATTTAGAGTCACCAGTTAACCTGACCTGCATGTCTTTGGACTGTGGGGGAAACCGGAGCACCCGGAGGAAACCCACGCGGACACGGGGAGAACATGCAAACTCCGCACAGAAAGGCCCTCGCCGGCCCCGGGGCTCGAACCCAGGACCTTCTTGCTGTGAGGCGACAGCGCTAACCACTACACCACCGTGCCGCCATAAATCAAAATCTGATTGGTTAATTAATTAATCTGTCACTTCCTACATAAACACACACTGCCATGGCCTTCTGTCCCAGCAATGAAGTCCAAACCACTGAGTGAGCAGCTCTAAACTCTTCTCAGCCGAGAGACAACAAACAAAACAATCTCATTGGATAACTCGATTTTAATGGTTTCAGGACAGTAACCCTTTCATTCCTGAAGCAAATTTGATAGGAAATGAGGCCAAATTTGAATTAGAAGAGAATAATTAGAACGAAATTATGAAAAATTAAAGAATGAAAGAAATTAAATATAACATTTGAAACGCTGGTATGTTTGCGCCTTCTCTGAAGGCTTACAAGGCCCTGACGGTTCCTCTCTTTTTTACTAAAAAGTCAGTTTTACAGACAAATCTTCCAGGACTTATTGATTAGTAAATACTTTTAAGTCTGTCCATGTGTATACTGCTCTATGCTGCTCCAAAGCATCAGGCATACAATTAATGAACTTGTATGAATCTCAGTCTATCTTTTTCAGTTATGTATCTTGGTAATATTCTTGATCATCTCCAGCAGAGGGATGCATACTCATAAAAAAACCAGACATTTATCTCATACCAAAAAAAATATAGGTAGCAAGTATACGATCGAGTATAACCTTGGCATAAATTCCTCAATGTTTTTGAGCCTAATAATTAGTTTTATTAATAATAAAAGTGCATTACGAATACTGCATGAAGTCTAAATGTTATGATCCATTGTGTAAACCCTGATAAGACGAGCTACACTCCACTCGCTGCAGCAGGGTTTTTTTTTCCCCCATTTCAACACTCCCCACCATTTTCTCCCCTGCTATTAGCATGTCCACTGAGGCCAAGAGTGTATGCAGGTGTGAACGGAGCCCCGCGTTCAGAACATTCTTCCCTCTCTTCTCTGCGGGATGGCAGGGGCCGAGCGTTCCCTCTCCAGCTCCGGCCGCCTCCGTTTCCCCCGAGCTCAGGACTCTAATGAGTTTAATCTGTTCACACCTTTGTAAGGTGCTCCATTCCCTTGTGCCCGCTCTCACTCCCACGTGGCTTTAATTGCAGGGAGACTGATCTGTAATCAGCCATTAATGAGTTCAAATCCTATTATAGGAAGGGAAGACGGGCCAGAGAGCAGCCTGCTGCTTGTGACGGACGGATTAGGACACCTGAGCCAAAGAAAGACAGAGAATAAAGGAGGAGGCTCGATGTGACAGAGAAAGGAGGAGAGGAGGTGAGTGTGTGATCAAGCAAGGTGCTTACACTTGGGTTTTATTATGATGTAACATCTGTTATATGGCCTGTACCTCCAAGTGTATTAATATTAAACTTGAATTTTGAATAAATGGAAATCAGGAAGTGTTACACAAAACAATCAACAACGCCTGGTATTTATACACTGTGTACGTATAATAGACCTTTTTGGCTTTGTTCAGGAATATTCAGGAACCAGACATTATTTTGCATGTGATATTTATCAAGCAACTTTTTTGTTATGAACGATGCCTTACTGTGTTAAAATGCTTGGGGGCAAAAAAAAAAAACACCCACGAACTGCCTTAAAGTGCATATCACGGGTAAATTCAGGAGTAAGATCAGACCTGGGCATTTTACGGCCCGCGGGCTGCATCCGGCCCTTTGGTTCATTCTGACCGGCCCGCGTAAGGTTAATTAGAAATTACAAAATAAATGTATTTTCTAATTTTACCTCATGCATGGACTGAACGTGCATTGCTTTTATTTTGAAGTTGTGTTCAAGAAAAACGCAATGCGCGCGACATGAAAATGACATGAAATCCCACGAAACCTAATCCCACGATAACTACTTCCGTAATTTGTCCAGACCAACCACAAACGTGTACGTCATCCTTCAAACGGTCCAGCCAATCACACAGTGTGACGTCACCAGCAGGCGCCCGAGCCGATCTGGAGATCTGATTCCTACTTTTTGGTGAATAATCTCATTATTTTTACAAAATATTACATACACAAGTGTCGATATGCCAAATCCCGCCCTTCATGGCCTGCTCTTAAGAATGAACTGTCCTCGTTACAAAAATGTCTGAAATATATAAACAATCCCCATGCAAATATACTGTACACATTCATAGCAGAAGTTAACCTTTCATAAACCCCTCGTTTTTTTTCCATTTTACATATACTGTATATATATATATATATATATATATATATATATATATATATATATATGTATGTATTTGATAAGTTTTCTTTTTAGATTATATTTTCAGAAGAGGTGTGATTTTATGTTGTAATATAAAATAATTCTGTTTATGTTTGAATTTAATAAAAAAAAAGATCTGATTTCTACACCGAATCGACTGATGATCATCTGTCAGCTGTGCTTCACATCTCCATCTCAGACATTCAACCTGACTCTGATGCACTCGTTAAAGACCAACAGAGACTAGATTTCTCTCACTGAACAAATAAAAAACTGAAAAACACCAAATGAGGTGATTAGACTACAAATGTGGGCATCATTATTATAATCTGATGTATCTTGCTTGATATTTGGAGTAGAAAGACAATATTGTGATGTCTTTATTGTGTTTTGGGGTGAATGTGACTGAAAAAAAAGGTACAAACGTTCACATTTTGTTAACCATTGTTTTGAGAAATTTGATTGAATAAATGACATTTTTTGTAAGGAAACCTCGTTTTTTCCAGACTCTTACCAGTCTTAGCAGCTTGTAAAAACAATGTTATTTATTGCTTTATATAAAGAAATACAATTAATATTATGCAGAATTTAGTTCAGCCTTTCAGTCCGGCCCTCCACAAAATTTTCTGTTTCTCATGTGGCCCCATGGAAAAAATAATTGCCCACCCCTGAGCAAGATCAATGTAATTCTCCTATTTTATATTAAACTTTGGTCAAATATCTGTCACATTTTGCATTCTCTGCAATTTTTTTACCTTGCGCAATACCAGAAAAATCCAGTTGAAATCAAGCCATTTGAGGCGAATTGGTCCGCCTCTGAAAAAACTTGGCTTTTGGATTTCCCGGCAAACATTGATTTTCGTGACGTCGCGTGCGGGACGCCTCACTCTGAATCCTACGTCAGCGCTGGTTTGTTTATGAGAAAATGACCTGGTGGTTTTCTGCAAATTTCTTCAACGTTATCACGTAATTATTAAAATGGTTAACAGATGTATCGTAGGAGGGTGTAGCAACATTATATTCTTCATCCAAAGGTGAAGTAACATTGCACTCAGGTGACAATTCCATATTTCAATGCAAAGTCGCTAGCTGCTAAACTTGGTCTACACAGGCTGTGCACTGAAACCGTGCAAGCTCGCGCAGCCTGCTCTCGCTTCCGCAGGTGACGTCACGAATCTGGCTCCAGACTCCCTTGGGATTTTTCCAGACGCATTTTGTTATTTTATTTTTTTTCTGCTGTAGACAGATGGCCTTGTGCAAAATTACCCTTCTGGATGAGTGTGTAAAGGGACATACTTTCATATATTTAAAAAAAAAAAGAATTTGGTCCAGGATATGCACTTTAAGTATTAAGGTCTTCACTTCATACCATGCCCTGTGATGACCTGGCGACTTGTCCAGGGTGTACCCCGCCTTTCGCCCGTAGTCGGCTGGGATAGGCTCCAGCTTGCTTGCGACCCTGTAGAAGGATAAAGCGGCTAGAGATAATGAGATGAGATGAGACTTCATACCATTATACAAAAGCTCGGAGAACTTGATGCTCAGGCCTTGCTTGATGCGCCTGACCTCTCTGTCCATTGTGAAAGCCTCAATGTCCAGGTGAGCATGATGGAGAATGGTGCCTCCAGGGGTCTCGTAGATACCTGACAGGAAGCAAGAATGAGAAACAGACACGCAGGAGCATTATATCTGAACAGAACGGCAGACGCTATAAATAAATAGAGCTGTCAAATTGTCTAGAAGAATTGAGTCCAGTCTCATGTCCAGGTATCATCATTAAGATAATGAAGCCTGCCAAACAGCATGCTGTCCATCATCTGTTATAGACAGAGCAACGAGCAGAAATGATAGGGTACCAACCCTCAGCTGCCAAGATCTACTGCCCTGACTCTTCCACCCTGCAATTTACAACCTCCGTGCGTGTGTGCGCATGTGTGTGCGCGTAAATATGGGAGACCGATATTTAACGTATGAACAAACGAAGCTGTCACTCAGCTGTCTAAAAGAGAAGCAGGACAGGAAGATGGGAGGCTAAAGTTTTGTCCATTTGAACAGGAACATATTGTGGTAAGTATTAAATCAAGGAGACAGTGTTTCATCTGTATTGTCTGTCTTGGATTGAAACAAGATCCGAAGCTGCTTCCTGAGACCCAAATTATAATTTCTCTTTACTGTCATATACAGTAATAAGTATAGAAACTAGTCATTTGTTTCAAACAGGAAGTAGTTTCAGAAATAGGGTGGGTTCTCATAAGGATATATGGTGTGAGCTCAGGGTCGTGTTCAACAAATAGCTTTACGAGCTCTCACGTAATGTTAATGATAAGTATGATTACAGTCTAATTTTATTTGCCCTGAGTCTTTTTTTAATAACTATTTGCCAACACATATGAGGTAAAGGTCGCAATTGGGATGAAAGTTCTGTGGTAGGTTTCCCAAAAGCATCTTAATGCTAAGAGCATCTTAACTAGGAGAAAGAGAGTGCTCATTGTGCTGCTTGCTCTACCATTTAACGATGATCTTTGTGCTGCGATGCTTTTGGGAAATTTGGTTTCTCAGTATCTTATTGTAAATTTGTGACAAAGCCATTAAACTAAACTAAACTAAACGTTTTTATTATATCTACATTCACTGGATATGAGCAGTCACACGCTCTGATTGGCTACTCTACTAGTAGGATATCAGCTCATATACCGTGAGTAGAGACAAACAAAATGGCCGAGCATGTTGCTGGACCAATCGAGGATGAAATAAAAACTACTTGAAAACAAAACCCCCAAAATTGTTATCAAGTATTTAAAAGAAACAGAAATAACTAAAAGAATATAGTTTTTGGGGTTTTTGGTTTCTTTTTCACTCCCAATATCTCCTGTTCCACACTCCAGCCATAATGTACCTTTAAGTTGGTTTGCCAACCACCAAAAAACCTTAAAGAAGAAAAAGAAAACTCCAAAAAATACAAAAAAAAGCAACAAAATATGGAATGAAAGTATGTGATGGTAAGAATGTATCTTTTTTATTTTTCAAGAATTATTATTATTATTATTATTATTATTATTATTATTATAGCATTTTTCACAAATTGCTCCTGTCATTTCACCGGTTTGTTTACATTCTAAGCGGAAATAATTCTGTTGGACATTTTGTATAAAGTTTTCATTTATCGTATTTGCAAAAAAATAAAAATGCTCTGTTTCTCAAAATCCAGTGAATGTGGATAGAATAAAACAGTTATTCCACTCAATCTCGTCGCACGTGGCTTATAGCCAACTATGCGCCTCGTTAGCTATCAGCTCATGTAAAACTCGATTTCGTGGAATAACTGTTAATTAGACGAACAGTTTTGTCTTCTGTTTGGTGTCATTCATCCTTTACATTTTTTTGTATACAAGACATGCTACATAGATAGATACAGACATAAAAGTTGATAGTTGACGAGTTTTGTCTCATCTTTCTGGTATGTGTTCAAGTTATGCGAGCTGGACACACTCTCGGCACTGAGTTTCTCAGTTTATTAGCAGCAGTATTCTCTCACTTATGCGGTCTCAAACTAAAAACATGCAACAAGAATCTGTCGTTCAATCTGAATTTATCCACATTTCTCTTTATCACAAAGCTCTTCACTGGGAAGCAGGCCTCAGGCGGGCAGAGGGAAAACTGAATGGTCACGGATCCTTCTGCCCAAAACAGGACTTTAAAAAAAAAAACGAGTGATCTTTTAAGCACTGAAAGCTGGCAATCTGATATATTAAGGCTCTGTGGATTTAAGTGAGACCAGAGCCAAAGCGCTAAAGTGCTCCAGCTCTGTAAGAGGGCATCTGATAATGCTCCTTGAATTAAGCTCCCTGAAGGAACGGACTGGCTAGCACAGATTATGCAGACAAAAGCTCGCTGATTTGCAAGCGTTAATCTTTTAAAAGTTGTGTGTGTGTGTGTGTGTGTGTGTGTGTGTTTAAACTACTCCTTGCTTGGCTTGTGGCCCTTTGGGCGTCCCACCCTGCTAACACAGGTACACCGAATCAGCTTAGCATTCTTCCTGCTATCTGAGCAGGTACGGCTCTCTCCCAGACCTCGGTGTGGAATTAACGCCAGGTTTTAACACTTCAAAGTCTCAGTCACACAAAAATACACACACAGATTACACTCAACTGCACATAACCTGAGGTGTGATCAGATCCAGCTAATGGCCAATGATGGGATAAGTAAACTTTTTTTTTGTTTGTTTTTTTCTTTTTGGAAAACTGGGTTATTTCCAAATCCTGTTAACACACACACACAGAGGAACTGAATTATTAAAACTGTCTGAAACCCAATTTTTTTTTCCTACTACAGTCTGAAAACTGAAATCATAGCATTATATACAATAATTTTATGTTATTTATTTATTTATTTATTTATTATTAAGTCTTTTTTCAAGGACAAATCTTTCAAAAAGTGCATGTCAACATCCTTGTAATAAAATGTGATACATTAAAATTCTGCTAATTATTCGTAGTAATTATTATTATTATTATTATTATTATTCACAATAATTTAAAAAAAATCCAGCCACTGGGGGTGCATATGCGTACTCTTGGTAAATTGGAGAGGGTTGCGTTAGGAAGGGCATCCGGCGTAAAACTGTGCCAAATCTAACATGCGTAATGAAAAGAGAAATACCATACCGGATCGGTCGGGGCCCGGGTTAACAACAACCGCCTCTGGTACTGTTGGTCAACAGAGTGCAGGATCATTTGTGATCGGAAAGTCCCAGCAAAAGTGAAAGGCAAGATGTATAAGACAGTAGTGAGACCAGCTGTGATGTATGGATTGGAGACCGTACCCTTAACGAAGAGACAGGAGGCAAAGTTGGAGGTGGCGGAGTTGAGGATGTTAAGGTTTGCGATGGGAGGTTGGACAGGATAAGGAACGAGCACATCGGAGGAACAGCACATGTGGAAAGCATGGGAATTAAGCTAAGAGAGATGAGACTGAGATGGTACGAGCGCATCCTGAGAAGAGATGCAGAGCATGTTGGAAAGAGAACCTTGAGGATGGAGCTGCCAGGCAAACGAAAACGAGGAAGGCCAAAGAGGAGATACATGGATGTGGTGAGAGAGGACATGAAAGTGGCAGGTGTGGTAGAGAAGGATGCGGAAGACAGGAAGCAATGGAGACGAAAGATCCGCTGTGGAGACCCCTAATCAGGAGCAGCCAAAAGAAGATGATGATTCACAATAATAATTAAAAAAAGGAGCACTTGATTTCATTTTCTGAGAGCCCTGAATACACTCCTTGTGCATCATTACAAATAATAATATAGAAACTAGATAGAGACAGTGACTAAAGGTCACAGTAATTTGCACTAGCTGTTACAAACTGGGACGTCTGGTCACCATACCCTATAGATCCAGAACAGTAAGAAATAGAGAATGATGCTTAGTGAGGAAAAGTTGCACCCTGCCGCCCTGAACAAAATTTAAAGATTGAAAAAAATCATGAAAATTGACAGGAGAGGAAAAAAAATCCTATTGTTCATGGATCATTCCAGATCAGTGATCCAGATCAGCACCAAAAGTCATAGCAGCTTAATTCAGCCCAGAGGTACAGTATTCTTCATGTGAAATTTGGTTGAAAACTGAGGGAGAAATAGCGTCCTAAAGAACGTTAGGATAATAATAATCTCATCTCATTATCTCTAGCCGCTTTATCCTTCTACAGGGTCGCAGGCAAGCTGGAGCCTATCCCAGCTGACTACGGGCGAAAGGCGGGGTACACCCTGGACAAGTCGCCAGGTCATCACAGGGCTGACACATAGACACAGACAACCATTCACACTCACATTCACTTTAGAGTCACCAGTTAACCTAACCTGCATGTCTTTGGACTGTGGGGGAAACCGGAGCACCCGGAGGAAACCCACGCGGACACGGGGAGAACATGCAAACTCCGCACAGAAAGGCCCTCGCCGTCCACGGGGCTCGAACCCGGACCTTCTTGCTGTGAGGCGACAGCACTAACCACTACACCACCGTGCCGTCCAATAATAATAATAATAATAATAATAATAAAGTAGAAATATCCTGAGTGAGAGTAACAATTGTGCCAGTGCTGTGAGTACAAATGAAAAATTCTGTGAAAATAAGATGTGTGTGTGATAGGATGCTGCAGCTCAACATGATTTTCCACACACAACAATGAAAATAAGTATAAATGCCTGAAGAAACATGTAGTTTATGCTGTGCCTTCTTTCTTTCTATTCTTTTTATCTTTCTGCAGGTCTACAGATATGACATCAGCAAGCAGGTGGATATAAATCTGCTACATTCCTGAGCGGTTTTGCCTTCGGAAGGTTTTATTCTTCATCCTGACTGACAGTGTGACAGCTGACTGCGAGCCTGAGCCGGTGGGAACAACAAACACAAACCGTGTGCTAATGGCCAGAGGAGGGCTGACAGGTCCACCGCACATCTGTTCAGTATTATTCCACTGACAACCGTCAACTGAGAGTCATTTCCAATCCGTTACTCGGAAATGACCCATCCATCGTCTGCCGAAGAATCACGACATGTTTTTTACAGGCTGTCATTTCCTGTTTCTGCAGCTTCTATTCCAAACACCTTCGTTTTTCTTTTAGACCAAAGCTACGAACAAATCTGAAATAAAATCTGGAGTTGCTGTTCTGTGGTAAAGTGGAAAGGAAGTGGATCGATTCACTGGTCAGTGAGTGCGTTTACATGCACATAGAGAAAATCGAATTTCTGCCGTTGCTCGACTGAAATCGAAGTTCTAAATGCCATGGATACACTTTAGCTAGGCTGAAATTGAACCGAACTTGATTTCTCGTAATCGAGCTACACGACCTAGATTATGTGATTGTAGCCGAGCTACTTAGTGCATGTAAACCCTGTCGAGCTACGTAGTCGAGCTACTTACTTCAGCACTGCCCCTTCCGGAAGTGACGAGACCACAAGCGGGAAACACAACAGCCTCGGTCGAAAAAAAAAAAAAAAAAAAACAGCCTCGGTCGGCATGACGCTTCACCTTAGCCGCTGCTTTATTAGGAACACTTGTGTCTGGGCATGTACGCACCCCTTTCCAATTAGTTGGTAAGTTATTAGCATGTTAGCAGGCTAACAGTTAAAATGTTCACCATTACAGATCAACTTCAACTTAGTGCCCATTTATTAGGAACACTTCTGGTTGTACATACAAACTACAAACACTCTTCTTGTGAACACGGAACTGATAACTTTGTTTATACTCTTGAATAGCTCTTCTTCATGACGACAACCGGAAGTGTACCAACACGATGGGGCGTGTAGTGCCACCTGTGGCTCGGGTGCACAATGTACCTCACACAATAGCTCGATTTCCTTGTGTGCATGTAGGATTGGATTTCTCTGGCACCCCTGCTGGGACCCTTAGCTCGATTATCGACAGTAGCTCGATTTGGATGTGCATGTAAACGTACTGACTGTTGCACTCTGATGCTGTCATGTGATCAACAATGACAAAAAAAAAAAACCCCAAACATTTCAGTCCATTTTTCTGGATGTAAAGAAGTGTAGCTGTATGAGGTCATGTGATACAGATGTTAGAAATACCTCTGGACTTCATTCCGACGAAGCGGTTTTCCACGATGTCAATTCGTCCAACTCCGTGCTTTGCTCTGAGAGGAAACAAAAAACAAACACACAGAAAGATACATGTTAGATATATATAGATCGATATATGTTCAGTGACCGAATGCTCCTTCCCAAGTGCAGGACGAACAGACTTAAAAACTCCTTTGTCCCTCACGCCATCAGACTGTACAACTCCTCTCTGGGGGGGAGGAGGGGTAACAGGAGGACAGAGGACGGGAAGGAGCAGTAGCCTAGCCTGACAATAAACAATACCGGACAATGTGCAATATAATGTGTAATACCTCTCCTGCTGGACTTTTTTCATATCTTTTTAATATATTTGTATATGTAAATAATTTATTTATCTAGAAGTTTTCTAAAGACTTAATTTATCTAGAAGTTCACTCTTTTTTCTATTCTATTCTCTGTTTATCCTATAATGATGCTACTGGAATTTTAATTTCCCTGAGGGAACCCTCCCTAAGGGATCAATAAAGTTCTAATCTAATCTAATCTAATCTAATCTAATCTAATCTAATCTAATCTAATCTAATCTAATCTAATCTAAGCTAAACTAAGCTAAGCTAATCTAATCTAAATATCCCCTTTGGACACAAGGAAAAATGCTATGGAACTTCATGTGTACAATTGTACACATTCTGTCCGAAGGGGTTATTATCCATACAGGACACTTTTTCAATGGAATAAAACATGTGTTCTATTCCCTTCTAGCAGGTTTCATTCATTTGGTTTGATAGCATGCAATATTGTTATCCTATCGCTTATCCTACGTGTATTACATCACTCTACCCAATGGAGAATGAGCATTGAATATGGTTTACGATATTGCATGGTTGTCAAGACAACATGACGTCATACGTCAGAGATGTAAAACTTCCATGCTAGTGAGTGAGTGAGTGACGGACAATTTGTAAACAAACATGGCCGCCAAATTTGCGTCGTTAAATACGGAACATTTTGAGAGAATTTTGAAAGAGAAAGACGCGTTGAACACTCGAAAGGAATGTGTATGTATAATAATAATAATAATAATAATAATAATGGCTGTCTTTTTTTCATGGTCTATCAGATATAGTCCATTCAGCTACTCGTCTTCGACTCGTTCAATATCATGCTAGCTGAATAGAATATATCTGATATACCATGAAAAAAAGACAGCCAATATTATTTAAATATATAATACAACATTCATACAACATTTTAAAGCTACACCAGTGTGCCAGTAACTCACCCTACTTCATTCAAATAGTTGAAGATTTCCAACGACGTGTCTTTGGATGTTCCTTCTTTCAGGTGCTTCACCTTAATCGGTATGCCTACCACACACATTTTCCCATTTACGAGTCAGTATTTTTCAAAATATGAAGCAATACCACTGACATACAGTCCTGTGCAAAAGTCTGAGGCACATGTAAAGAAATGCTGTAGACCAAAAATGTCTTAAAAAAACAATGAAATGTTTCAATTTAAAAAAATACTATAAACAGTGAGCAGTAAGCCATAATAAATCACTATAACAAAGTCAGTATTTGGTGTGAGACGACCCTTTGCTTTAAAAAATAAAAAATACAATGAGTGCAGTTTTATGCGGAAATGAGCTGTAGGTTTTACCGAGCATCTTCCAGAACCAGCCCCAGTTCTTCTGGACACTTTGGCTGTCGCACTCGTTTCTTCATTTTGCACCAAAACCCAGTAGCCTGCAATATGTTTTCTTTTTAAATCTGAAAAGTGCTCTTATGGAATACACTGCTCAGATACAAACACTTTATTTTCTGTAACATTTAATTTTGTGCTGGAAACTAACTCTAAAAAGTTTTTGTGATGTTTTGACTCGGTAATGTAGAAGTCATAAAATAGAAATCTATAACGAAGCTTGTACGGAAAAAAAAATGGGGGGACGAAAACTTTTGCACAGTACTGTACATACTAGAAACCTGGCAAAAAAAAAAAAAGCTAAAGGCATTTTTTTTTCTGCAAAGAACAAATATCATTTATTTGATGTTTTTGTTTCATTTGTTTGATTTTTCACCTGTAACAAAAAAAAAAAAAAATTAAAAATAAGTGGTTCCTGGGGGCGGCACGGTGGTGTAGTGGTTAGCGCTGTCGCCTCACAGCAAGAAGGTCCGGGTTCGAGCCCCGTGGCCGGCGAGGGCCTTTCTGTGCGGAGTTTGCATGTTCTCCCCGTGTCCGCGTGGGTTTCCTCCGGGTGCTCCGGTTTCCCCCACAGTCCAAAGACATGCAGGTTAGGTTAACTGGTGACTCTAAATTGAGCGTAGGTGTGAATGTGAGTGTGAATGGTTGTCTGTGTCTATGTGTCAGCCCTGTGATGACCTGGCGACTTGTCCAGGGTGAACCCCGCCTTTCGCCCGTAGTCAGCTGGGATAGGCTCCAGCTTGCCTGCGACCCTGTAGAACAGGATAAAGCGGCTAGAGATAATGAGATGAGATGAAGTGGTTCCTGACATTTCGGAGTCTCTGTATTATTATATTATGACCTCATACATTATACTTCATATAATAAATCACCTGACTAGCTTACGTACTGAAATGAACTTCTTTAGAAAGCCAATGACTTCAACATTACAAGTAATAAGTGATCTTTAGAACTGATGACTGACATTTTTAAGCATCTGTGATGCAAATTTATTTAAAAAAGAAAAAAAAATCCCAGCCAATGAATCTAATGAGCCAACTGGTACGAGTTCCTGGACAAGTTAGAGTTCTTAGTCTGAGCTTTTTCTCTTCCAAATGGTCAAAACCAGCCAATTTGGCTTGGGGGGAAAAAAAAGTAAACTTAATACAGAGCCGGAGAGATCTGGAGGAGGGATCGAGTGATTTGGGAGGAGTGGTGGGAAGAGGTGAATAGCAGCACGGAAGAAAAGCACTTAAAATTCAAAAGCTTTACTCGTCTTAAGGCTGTGAAATTGTGAGCAGAGCCTTCGGTAATTTAATTACACACTCCATCTATTGTGTCACCATGTCCTCTTTAGAGAGAGAGAGAGAACGATAGTGAGAGACAGTAATAGTTTCAGATTCAAACTTTAACAGATGTGACAGCAAGAATGAGACCCAATACCCATCATAATGCACACTTTGTATTTATCACAGCAGTTTGTATTGTGGAAGTATTAGCATTAGCATTCAGCTAGTTTGATTATCATGCTAGCTAGCATTGCATTTGAGCAGAAAGGAACCGTCAGGGCCTTCTAGGCGTTCAGAGAAGCCCAAACATATCAGCATTTCAAACGTTATATTTATTTTATTCTTTAATTTTTCATAAGTTTGTTATAATTATTCTCTTCTAATTTGGCCTCATTTTCTATCAAATTTGATTCAGGAATGAAAGGATTACTGTCCTGAAAACATTAAAATAGTTATCTAATGGGGGCGTCATGGCTCAGGTGGATAAGGCGCCATACCATAAATCTGGGTACCTGGGTTCGATTCCGACCCGAGGTCATTTCCTGATCCCTCCCCATCTCTCTCCCACTCATTTCCTGTCTCTACACTGTCCTATCCAATAAAGGTGAAAAAAAAAGCCCAAAAAAACCTTTAAAAAAATAGTTATCTAATGAGAAATGAGATTTTTTGTTTGTTTGTTGTCTCTCGGCTGAGAAGAGTTTAGAGCTGGCTCATTCACTGGTTAGGACTTCATTGCCGGGACAGAAGGCCATGGCAGTGTATGTTTATGTAGGAAGGGACAGATTAATTAATTAACCAATCAGATGTTGATTTATAGTAGGAGGGAGGAACCAAAAATGCACCACCCACGGCCTTCTCAAAGGCCAACACGAGCCATCAGTACAGCAGTGAAGTCACCTTCCAGCCGGTGTAGCGTTCATCAGTAGTGTTAGCGGATGCTAATAAAGCGGTCAGTGCTATCTATCGAGAGCAAGTAGCACAGGCTAACGACCGAGAAACTAAGATTTCTGTCTCCAGACTCTTCTTCCATGCTGCACGCTCACTACAGTATTTTTCACTCAGACTTAAGTTTTCATTTCCCTATGTAACTTACTTAGCTACTTTTAAAATCAACATCGACAGCTACACACAACGGAGCGACCTGGCAGCCTGCTGCTAATCCCTTGTCTGGCGAAGTTTTGGTTGAGCTCAAGTCCCAGCTCTAATAGTAACGGTTTGCTACTGCTTTTGAGTGATTAGGAATAACGTTGTTGCTAGTTAGACTTAGCTGTAGGTTTCAGTTCAGGATTTTCCAGAAATCTTCATAGTCATATTACGGAGAAATCCAATGGTGGAGACTTTAAGGCCAACGTTACATTTCCAGCAATGTGCCAGAATTGAGTGCAGCTCTAAGGCACAGTTACGCTGAGTTACAGCTGAGACTCGCTCTATGAGGTGACAAGCTAAAGATCAACTTATTAAAGCGCCGCTGCATCGTTCTCTTTAGGCAGAGATGAGGTGAGGGTTAAATCCCACTGGTGCCACTATCAGCAGTTAGTTGAAACAGTTTAAACCAGGGCTTTGAACCAGAATTTTTTTCCTATTGGTTCGTTCCGAACAGAAACGGAATTTTAACGTTTCCAGTTTTGGGTTCCACCATTAAACAGACGTTCCCGAACCGGTTAGAACAAAAAAATTTCGTTCCCGGAATGGTTAATTACGTTCCCTGTCAGCTGTTTAACAAATGGCTATAAAATTATGTCTGTCTCATCCAGCTTAAGCCAAATGTAGGCTAATTTTATTACAACCTTCATTAAATAAGACAAGAAATAATTCAAAACAATTATTTCAAATGTTGGCGATTTGGATTCTCAGTATGTCTTCCCATCTACACAAACAGAAAAAGTGCCAAAAATGAAAGATAATTCGTTTAGTGTGTTACCAAAGGCTAGTCAGGCCCTATGCATTGATAGGCTAACAGAGGTTAACGTCATTTAATGTTCGCGAGCCTCTCATTAACGTGGACAAATATATTGATATCGTGTTTGAAACTGACGTTTTTGAATAATGATAGACTGCAATATTTACCTCTTATTTAAGAAGTGGAGACGTGATAGTAGTCCACCCTCCCGCTCTCTCCATTCAGTCAGCGAACGTCACACAGGAAGTGAACCCCAGCGGGTCATAGAAACTTGCGCAGGAGAAGAATAACTTTATTTGTAGGCTACGGAAACTTTGAGGAACGAAATAAAAACCGGTATTAACCGGTTAACATTATTTTTAAAAAGCATTTCTGTTCCGGAACATAAAAAATAATAAAGTTTCTGGTTTCGTTTCTGTTCCATGTGAAATAGAAAAGTTCCTGGTTTTCGTTTTCGTTCCTTGAACCGGTTCAAAGCCCTGGTTTAAACTAAAACAATAACTAAGAATTTCATTATAAAATATACCTTCGATGACGTGTTAATTATAAAGATTAATATGCAGGTCAATCAGGGTGGATTTTTAACCCTTTCAGTTTTCTGTTGTTGAGTGAATAATTAAGCTTAGATTTTTACCACAGGATTTATTTTGATTTGTAATTGCACTTTTACACGAGTCATGAGTTTGGATGCTTTCACCGCCTCTCTACATGAAAGACATTCATGGTTTAAAAAAAAAAAAAAAAAAAAGACAAATAGGACACAGTTGAACACCCTGGCACTGACTAACACTATCCCAGAGCCACCATGCCTGGTCCAGCTCTTGCTCCTTTCACCCCACATCCTTTGGAGCCCCATAAATAAATCACTGTCAATAGGCTTCTTATTCATAGCATGAAATGAGCAACTCGGAGGCCAAAGGTGGAAACGATGCAATAGACCAGGCTTAGGGTGGAGATCTGGAGCGACTGGAAGAAAGACAAGAGAAGGCTCGAGGACTCTTTTGAACAGGGAGAAGTAAGAAAAAAAAGTGCTGATCGTTTTCTACCCTTATCCGCCTACTCCCCCTTTTCTATGCATCTGGGAGCCTCATTAGCATTTAGCATGCTTGCAGTTGCCAATCACGGTCGAATGGAGCGGTTCGGGTTGCCCTTTCTCGGCTGTGGGTGTAAAAGCCCTGTTAGAATGACACGTAAAAAAGGGACTTGACAAAATATTTTCAGACATGTTCCTTTGTCAGACGCCCCATTCCCATATCCTGGGAGCGCCCCGAAGGGTGCAAGGGCGCCCCGAGAGAGCAGACCTCGCCTGCGTGACAATGCCAGGGATCAGTGAAAATAGTTAATAATTAGATTAAAAGTTCAAATAAATTAAAGCACAGCGAGAACGCGGGAGTCTCTCGGATGCCCCCCTCCCCAGTGTCTATCAGCGTGCAGGTCCTTTTCTCTGCCTCGGCCTCTCCTCAGAATAGTACAAAGACACGGCAGACACAGTTGTAGGAAAAATTAAAGCTTTACATTTTTCCTCTCTTTTCCCCTTCCTCGGGCCCTATCTCTGTCATTCTCTCTCTCTCTTTTATTTCACTCCCAGAGTGAGTGAGTGCAAGATGTGGAAAAGCAAAAGGGAGGGGCCAGGCTTGTAAAATGACAAGAGGAAAAAGGTTTAGTAGTTAAAAATTCTTTTTAATCGATGAGAAAGCAAGCGCTGAGAAAGTAAGCGAGAAGAAAAGAAAGAAGAGAATAATAAAAAAAAGGACCATAAAAAAGGCGAGAAGGTTTTTCTTTTTTACAGGACGGAGGGTTGGGGGGGGGGTTGGATCTTTTGTGCTTTGTCAGTAAACCAGCTTTTCTCATGAACACTAAATGGAGGTGACTAAAATCTATGAATACTGATCAGAAAAGGATCATAGACTCGCTTAAACAACACAATGACATCACTGTCTGATCCAATCAGTTCACTGGAAACTCGGAGTAAGCTTGGGGAGGAAAAAAAAAATGCAGTTCCTTCGGTTTGCCATGCAGTTGGTTTAACTTCTCAAGATTTGTGGAACTTTTTCATACAGAACGGCTAAAGAATGGGAAATTTATCCGAGTTTGCTCCATCGTGCTTCAGCACTCGTCCATAATTCTTTTAGTTAATTTTAATTACTTAACATGTTCCTGTTAATAAATTGTTAACGTTTTTTTTGCGTCATAACAGAGCGCAATCAAATCAATGCGAGTGCTCTTCTGATATTAGTAAAATATAACACACCATGAGTCGTGCTGTTACAGGAAAATAATCAACATTGACTGATTGGTGGACTGACACAAATCAGTTTATTTACCTATAACAGCACGGCTTAAAGTGTTTTATTCCTCTGATATCACAGAAATTTGCCATCGATTACAATTTTTTAAAATTAATTACTGACGTGTCACGTTTTACCAGTTTATCGTTACATGTAATGTTGTGAAATGTCCACTAAACAAGTTCGGTCGTGTTATCACTTACATTACAGCAGCTACAAACAGTTGTTCTATCACCAGCCTCTCTTTTTTCTCTCAAAGTTAATAAGATAATTAAAAGCAGAGCGTCAGTGACGCGGTAGCTCACACGGCTGGACCATGAGAAACCGGACTAGTTTATAATTAGCCAAGCTGCTCTTCATGAGAACAATAAGAATGATTTGATCTTCCAAACAAAACAATCAAAATCCAGTGAAAACTCCAAGAGGAGTAGCGATTTTCCTGAAAGTTCGTTAACCAGCCTAATTAGCAACTTGTTAATGAGAAATCACAAAACCAGGGAGTGACTTTTGTGCAGACTGATTAGATCTTCCAAACAAAACAATCAGAATCAAAATCCATTCAAACTTAGGGAGGAGTAGCGATTTTTGTGAATTATGGATGGATGGACGGACGACGGACGCCATGTGATGGCAATAATAAAAAATAAACAATAAAAAAACAACAATTTAAAAAAAAAAACAGCTTGTGATGTTACCGAGAAACTCCTCCATCCTGAAAACTTTCCTGTGATGAAAACAGATTGACACTGGAGGCTCCTTCCACTAATCCATAATCTAAACCGAATAATAAACGTATTGTGTAGCGCCTGCTATTCAAGTTCATGTGTTTGGTTTGTTACTATACAAGCGATAACGTATTCGAGCACGCGCGTTAATTTAAATCATTTATGTTATAGCTCCAACCCCAAATCAGAAAAAAGGATGTACGGTATGTTGAAATTGAAATTAAACTGAAAATTATTTGTAAATAATCTTTGACCTGTATTGCACTCAAAATAATACAACAGCACATTATTTCATGTTTTACCTCAAGTTTTTTTTTTTCCAAAATAAAACACATTTCAATTCTGATTTTGCAACACATTTCAAAAAAAGTTGGGACAGTAAAGCCTTTTGTTCCATTCTTCCTGTAAACAGGTCTTAAAGGAGATACGCAGAACCTTTATTTTTAAATACATTTCTGAGTGGATAGTATCGCCATCCTTGACTCTTGTATGTTGCATAATTGGGAATTTTAAAAAAATGCATTTTTGAGAGTTAAAATCGACCACAAAGTTGGCATTCGAGCTGCCCCGCTGAGCCAGCCAGTCCTGAGTGGGTGACGTCACAGTGGGAACCGGTGCTACAGACCAAAGCCAGACTCGGCAGGCGAGAGTGGTTGCAATGGCCTCTTCATTCGGATTTATTGGAGTTTCTTCAGATTCCTCAGACAGTAATACATCAGACTGTGATAGTCCTGAAATTGGAGTGTGTGTACATGCTACTGCTATACATGTAGAACCGTATCAGTTCGAACCATCGGAAAGTGAATCCGATAGTAACACGTCAGCCACGGAGGCCCCCACCTTATGAAATAAAGCCAGAGAACAAAGCCGTCTAGAGAATTGGACGGAATTGAACTGACAGTCTCATGTGAATCTCATTAAAACAGGATAGGTGTTATAACTTGTGCAACATACATGTACATGCATGCATTTGCACTGATAAAACGTAAAACGCTAATTAAACAATCAGATGAACTGAGACGATCACATTCTGAAGCAAATTAAATAATCTTATACCGGTAACTTAAACACACAATACAAGTTACATGTATTAATCTAAATGCAGGTAAACAAGTGTTGTTGTTGTTGTTGTTGTTGTTATGTAACCAAATGAGTGTCGCATCTTACTCATCTGTGTTCTCGCTTCCTGAAGGCCGAGCTTGTGGCCGATTGTTTTGAAACAATCTAACTTTCAGTTCTTTGTTCATTCACTTCTTCCACGTAAGCGCGAGATATTGCTGCTGAGGCAAGCATATCCAGCGGAGAAATCTGATGACTGATTCACTCATTCTCCATACTGAGTACTCCACCATTACTGCTTGGCTCACGCTCTGGGAGAACTGGTGCAATTGAACTTACTTTCCTTTTCTTGTAGTTTTATTTTCCTTTAATTGTTGATACTGCACCCTCTTTCAACACAGGCTTATAGCCAACACTCCTCAGCAGATCAGAGGTTTCATATGAGTCCTCAGTAAAATGTGCAGAGCAGAGGAGAGACCACTTCGTAGGCGTCCAATCCATGAATTTCTCGCAAAACGCGTCCAAATCTTTGCAGTTTGAATATTCTTGGGCCATGAATGCAACATAAATCCACCTTCTGTCGTGTTGCTGCGCCGGCCAGCAACACATCTACGTGGCATGGCGATAAATTAGCTCAAAATGGAGGATTGAAGTTGCAGTCAGCTCTGTGTTTTAGTATAGCGAAAATGGTAATGAGACCGATAGCCTTCCTGCAGTGACGTCACAGATGTCAAGGTCATTCACTCAGACCGCTACCTATAATGAATCATTTTAATCGTAAAAATTACTATATTAGATTTATTGTTAACGTTTAAAACTATTCCTGTGCCATTCTTGAGGTCTCAAGGCATTTATAAACAAAAAGTGAGGCCATGGTTCTGCGTATCTCCTTTAAGGTGTGTAACAGTTCGGGGTCATCACGGTCATATTTTTCATTTTTAAATTATCCACACATTCTCTATTGAGGATGGAGGGGACACGCCCTCTTCTTCCACAGCCACACTTTTGTAATGTGTGCAGAATGTGATTTTGCATTGTCTTGTTGAAATCTCCCTGGAAAAGACGTCATCTTGAAGGCAGCATATGTTGCTCCAAAATCTCAATGTACTTTTCTGCATTAATGCTACATCATTGAAGCGTAAGTTACCTTTGCCAAGGGCACTGACACAACCCCGTATCATGTCACACCCTGACTTTTGGACTTGTTCCTGGTAACGGTCTGGATGGTCCTTTTCATCTTCAGAGCACACGGTGTCCATTTCTTCCAATAAAGACCTTGAATACTGATTCGTCTAACAATAATACATGTTTCCACTGTGTGATGGTCCGTCCCAGATGCCTCCGAGCCCAGAGAAGTCGATGGTGCTTCTGGACACAGTTAACATAAGGTTTCCTTTTTGCACAGTCAAGTTTTAACTGGTCTTTCTGGATGTAACTCTGTATTGTAGCTTCACAAAGGTTTGCCAAAGTAATCCTGAGCCCATGTGGTTCTCTCAGCTATAGATGAATGACGGTTCTTGATGCAGTGCTGTCTGAGTAATCGGAGATCACAGGCGTTCGGATTAGGCTTGAGCCCTTTGCCCTTTACACACCAAAATTCCTCCAGATTCCTTGAATCGTTTAATGATATTATGCAGTGTAGAGGGTGAAATATCCAAATCTCTTCCCATCTTTTTTTGAGGAACATTGTTTTTAAACATTTTCAATAATTTTCTCACACATTTGCTAACCAACTGGAGGTCCTTGGCCAGTCTTTGCTCCTCAGTTGATAATCACTGGTTTCAAATTTCATCGTTATTTAAAGGTAGACTGACTTTCAGATTTTTCAAGTGTAGGTCATAAAAAGAATTTTCCCTGACATCCAATTATTTTTCTTTAGTAGACCGAAAGCTACTGAGTTCGAAGCACAGACTTCTAATTTTATTTTATTTTTCTAACAGAACAATTAATGAATTTAAGGCCACATGGCTCTGAATTCTCCGCTATTTTTTCCTGCTTCACCATGACCCAATACAAGATACTACATCATGCATCACGTGGTGGGCTTTCCCTGTTCATGCAAGGCATTGTGGGATGCAAATTTGAAACAGGAGAGAAAAATGGAGGATGTGAGTGTGCGAATGAAACATGAAAGACCGACTACAGTAACGAAAGCGAGAAGACATTATGTTATATACGAACGAAAGGAAACGCAGGACCAGAGTAATAAATATCGGCGGTCAGCGAGCACCTCGGTGTGATCAGCTGTTCGTTTAGTGACAGAATGATGGAACTGTCAGTGCACGCTCAAAGGTAAACCTGTAGATGGCAGTAATGCAACACTGTGGATGCCAGCTGCCGTAAAACCCAAAAGAAGAAGAAGGTAAACGTGTGCATGACTGCGCAAAGCGAGCGATTTCATGCACATTATTTGCTTTAATCCCCTCAAATTAAATAACCTCCCAGCCACAGAATGGCCTGATATTTTGTGAGATATTACAGAAATAAACATATATCACAATTACCACATTTCAGAGGGAACTAAAGTTCACCGATTTTATGAAATCGAAAGGCCGTCTCGCTTTAATTGTTTTACCTCATTACTAACCCTAACTTACCCCCGTTACAACTTTTTTTGGAATGTCTTGCAGGCCTGAAACTGAAATGCAGGAATGGACGTATATTAACAAATGAAACGAACTTGTCCAGACAAAACATGAAATTTCGGGGTTCATTCTGTCTGCAATGAAATACAAGTCAAAGCAAATTTAGAAATCACTGCTTTCTTTTTTTATTTGCATTTTCCATACCGTCCCAACTTTTTCTGATTTGAGGTTGGAGAACTACTACCAGAGGCATGCTGTGATAGAAAATTAATCAACACCTTCTGAGTGCTGTGATATATTTGGCACAGATTAAGCGCTTGCAATATAAAAGACACTAACGTTTTTATGTCCTGATGTCTGAAAGTCTGTACACAGAAGCAATGACTCATACCAAACGCTCAGCAGGTAAGTAGGTACTATGGTAACAGTTGTAATGATGCAATGTTTTTGGTCAACGCACAACGCATATTATAGTGCTCCTCCTCCTCTTACTACTACTACTAATAATAATAATAATAATTTTAATTTATATAGTGCCTTTCTCAGGGTGTAAAGAATCATCTTAAGCCCACGACACACTGACTATCGATCAAACTGAACCTGTGTGTGATTGCTGAAGTGTTGAAAATCTTCTCTCCCGTCCAAACTGGTTCATTTTTCTTGACCGTTTTTGTTCCGGAACATTCCGCAGCCAATGACTGACATTAGTGCCCATGTTTTTATCTCAGGAGTGTATTTGGAGCTGTAAGTGTGTCAGAGTGACTGGACTGAGGCTAGTAGGACTGAAGATTGGTCAATATCACGACACAGCAGGAGATCTGACTCTCATCATGTGGCTGACTGATGGGGCAACACACACACACACACACACACACACACACACACACACACACCTTTGCTAAACTCTATCTCCAGCACATCTGGTGTATTCGGAGAGTCTTCAGGGTTCTTGGTCATCAGATAGAGGTCAGAAGGAGCATGAGTCTGTGAGGGGAAAAAAAACCCACAGTAAATCTGGTGTTATTACAATGAAGATGAGCTCTAAACCACATCGAGGCATCATATCAAGTGACTTCTTATACACACTGGGCATGATGGAGGAAAAGTCGAGATTTGCTTGTACCATTTTTGTCCATACCATACTTAAAAAAAAAAAAAGTGTGTAAAAGTTTTGGCACCCTTCCAACGCAAAAGCAGTTCCGAACAAGTCTCTATGCTTTCTGATAAAGCGTCAGTGAATCTGCGTTTTCCACTCCAAGTCTCTGTCCTGTCTACATTGGCATGAGGGGTTGCTGCAGCAAACAGACGCGTCCGACGGAGACACCCCCTGCCAATTACCTGACATTACGGCGAGATGGCAGACGACGCATCCTGAGCAGAGACAAATTGCAGGGGAGCTATGCAAAATAACCACCGGGCGCATTTAAATGGAAACCTTTACCAGACAAACATCACGATAACTAATCTACGTCCAAATGAGTGCTTTTGCTTTCCTTTTAACTAAACAGCATCCTCGACTGCCCCAGCGTCGCCTCCTTTCTTTTCCGCTTCGCCGCTTTCTGTCACGAGATAAGAAAATAAAAGAGGGAGGAAACTCTAACGTCTCTCCTAAAAGCCCGGAATCGAGGCACTGTTTTTCAACCAAAGTGAATTTTGCTAGAGTGAATGAGATGTCATAATAAGCTTTCGTTTGAATTTCTGACTTCACTTCTGATATATGTGTAATGTAGAGCTGCCAAAAAAAAGTGCTAAAATAATAAACCTGTCATAATTTTTGTGCACTATGTTGAAATATTGATTGATATTTATTTCCAAAAAATTTTCAGAAAAATATTATTTTGAGGCTTTATCATTTTAAATCAAGAAAAAAAAACTCCTTCCAACACATTGATACACGTGTAATGTACAATCTGTGAAAATACAATATAAATCAGCATAAATTCTGTTTACACTTTTTACAATAATGCGCCAAAGTATAAGAGTAAAGAATTAAGACGAAAAAATTATGATTTGAAAAGAAAAGTTCCTAAGGAAGTAATTTGCCAATGCTTACATTTTTTTAATTATATATAAAAAAAGATTTACTTTTGTACATCAGAAGTTTTCCTCTCTTTTGACAGAAATAAGGCCCAAAAATAAAAATCCACAGCTTGTCATCTTAATAAGAAACTGGAAAGCATACATTCCTCTATCCTGAAAAAGTTACAGCTTTACCTCTGACTCTGGAACTGGAGACTCCTTCCAGAATTGCAAATTAAACATCCTCACATAAAATATTACACACAGTTTTAAAGTGTGTTTATGTGTAATGTGTAGAAACAATAACATAACATACTAGAACGAGTGCCTTAAAGCGATTAACCAGGAAATTTTGAAATGATGAGGTTATGAAAGGTCCTCATGATACATTAATACAAGATGTTCTAGACCAGGGGTCTCCAACTTTTCTGGGACTGAGGGCTACCCGAAGGATGAGAAACTGTATGGAGGCCTAGTCATTCAAAATAATTTACTTAAAATAAATAAAAGCCTTAACATCCCTTTAAAATAAGACTATGTAGGATCATATGCTTTTAATTAACAACAATCAAGGAATAGAAACTGGCATTTTAATATCTCATCTCATCTCATTATCTCTAGCCGCTTTATCCTGTCCTACAGGGTCGCAGGCAAGCTGGAGCCTATCCCAGCTGACTACGGGTGAAAGGCGGGGTTCACCCTGGACAAGTCGTCAGGTCATCACAGGGCCGACACATAGACACAGACAACCATTCACACTCACATTCACACCTACGCTCAATTTAGAGTCACCAGTTAACCTAACCTGCATGTCTTTGGACTGTGGGAGAAACCGGAGCACCCGGAGGAAACCCACGCGGACACGGGGAGAACATGCAAACTCTGCACAGAAAGGCCCTCGCCGGCCACGGGGCTCGAACCCGGACCTTCTTGCTGTGAGGCGACAGCACTATCCACTACACCACCGTGCCACCCACATTTTAATATGAACATTTTAATTATGAATAATCATAATCTCAACATATCAATACTGTTAGGAATTACCAACTTTTTTTTTGCAAATTCCAAAGTTTAATTAAGCTAACCCTTATTCGCTAATGCTAATAAGTTAATAATGATAATAATGAACATATTCTGGGCAGCACGGTGGTGTAGTGGTTAGCGCTGTCGCCTCACAGCAAGAAGGTCCTGGGTTCGAGCCCCGTGGCCGACGAGGGCCTTTCTGTGTGGAGTTTGCATGTTCTCCCCGTGTCCGCGTGGGTTTCCTCCAGGTGCTCCGGTTTCCCCCACAGTCCAAAGACATGCAGGTTAGGTTAACTGGTGACTCTAAATTGAGCGTAGGTGTGAATGTGAGTGTGAATGGTTGTCTGTGTGTATGTGTCAGCCCTGTGATGACCTGGCGACTTGTCCAGGGTGTACCCCGCCTTTCGCCCGTAGTCAGCTGGGATAGGCTCCAGCTTGCCTGCGACCCTGTAGAAGGATAAAGCGGCTAGAGATAATGGATGAGATGAGATGAGATGAACATATTCTGTTGTATTTTGTTGTTTCTTGTAATCTTATGTTGGGAAAGTACATTTGCCCTCTTTTAGAATTCTACACACACAAAAAAAACATTCTGATATTCTCACTGCAATTAAAAGCTGTTAGATAAAAACAGGTCTGGAAATGCCAAAGGCGCAATAATAAAAGGTGATAATTTTCCCTTTTCAACACACAACAGTTCTGTGAAAGTTAAAACTATTCAAAATCCATTCCTTAGAAAACTGCACTGCAACAGTAATATAACACTCGCACTTCGAGCACAGCGTACAAGCTGAAACTCTTAACTGCATCCTTAAATGATTTCACCTTATTGCAGATTCATAACATTCAAGAAATCATTCTCTTAGCATTCTCTTAATATTCTTCTAAGATTTAAAATGTGCTTCATGCATTGATTTTTGCATGAGAATGGTTCCTAGTGGGAAGCCGGACACTGCATTGGAGTCCACCAGTGCCCTGTAGTCAGGGCTGTAGCTTGACACAGCAACTCTGAGTGAATCTTCAAGCTGTAGATCGGTTAAGCAAGTTCTGTGTTTGTTTTTAATGAAATTCATGTTAGAAAAAGCTGACTCTCAGAGATACGTCGAACCAAACAGACGCAACTTTCAAGGCTACTGTGTGCGCACCTTTTGTATTTTTCTGAGTCCACAAGACACCAGAAGTTTGAGGATCCCTGGTGGGCTTAGTCTGGCTAACGCGACTGCAAAGCTCTACGAGCTATTGGTTTGGCCAAGATATTAAGCCCAACCGTTTCCCAGAGCCCGTGGTTGACCCGCCTCCCTGAAATGCCTCAGTTTGCTACTGGTTGAAGCCAGAAAAGGCTGTGATGAAGCTTAAACCAATCACATCACTCTTTCCTCTGATGTATGTGACGCGACGGGGATAACTGGTAGATTAAACTCTTACCGAAGCCGGTCGGGAGCAAGGCGAAAACGTCCTTCCTTTCAATAAATACCTCCAGGGCTGCTCTTTGCTCCGTTTTCAATGAGAACTTGCTCCATGTTCGTAATGTTTCTAGTGAATGAAGCGCTTCCGGCATAGATTCTGTAAACAATCTATGGCTTCCGGTCGCAGTTCTACTATGTCACTGCCTTGAACACGCCTCTACCCAGGGCCGTTGGAGATGCTCAAAGTTGATTGGTTTCCGATTTTTCGGGAGCTTGGAAGAGCTGTAGATAGCTTGCCTGGCCAGACTAAGCTCGCAACAGGCCCTCATGTTGCGTCACGCTTAGGATGGGCGGGCCCAGGCTATGGTGGGCTTTGAGAGTAACGTCGTTTTGCAGCGTAATGATTTCCATTTCAATCTCATCAGCATTCAAGTTGAATATTTCACCTAGTTGTTCAGAAATGTATGTGATGTCACATTGCATGAAAGGATGAGCAGTGAATCCAACACAAGGCTGCAGTCTATCAAAGTCATGAAATCTTTCTTCAAACTCTTGCCCAAGCCTAGATATTAGCTGGGTGTACTTTTCTACAGCCCAGTCTAAGGCTACAGATGCAGGGGCATTTCCATTCAAAACTGACTGCACAGATGGAAAGTGCAGAAATTTCTTACTTTGCAAATGCGCAGAGAAAATGTTCAACTTTGCTCTGAATGCATTCACAGCACTGATCATGTCCGGTACAGTCTTACCTTTGCCTTGCAGTTCATACCGGTAGTTCAAGTGATTCAGTTTCCTTGTCATGTCTGTCAGAAAGGCAAGGTCAAGCACCCACTCAGTGTCCCAGAGCAAAGTCGTGTCCTGCCCTCTGGATTCCATGAACTCTTTGATTTCGTCCAGAAGTGACAAAAAGCGCTGCAGAACTCGACCCCTGCTGAGCCATCATATCTCTGTGTGCAGCAAGAGGTCACCATACTCAGCTGACAGCTCCTCCAGAAGAAGTTTGAATGCGCGGTGTTGTGTGGTATTCGCACGGATACTGTTGACAATCTTCACTACCGGAGTCATGACGTGATCAAAACCCATCACTTTGGCACAAATTGCCTGCTGATGGATGATACAGTGGTAATTGAGGAAACGGGGAAAATCTGGATTGCTTCTGCAGCACGCAGTAAGACCAGAATGACGGCCGGTCATTGGCGGGGCTCCATCAGTAGTTACCGATACCAACTTTTGAAGTGGGATGTTTTTCCTCTGTAAAATAGCGCTTTATGGCCTTGTAGATGTCAACAGCCCTTGTTGTGGTTTTCAGGGGCAGCAAAGTAAGCATCTCCTTCACAGTGAAATCACTGAACACCATTCTGATGAAGACCATCAGCTGCACCATGCTGGTTTTATCCACCGACTCGTCACATTGGATGCTAAAGTACTTGCATGTACTCATGTACATGATTCCACCAAATTAGTGGACATTACTGATACTCTCCTGGTGATGGTGTTGGCACTGAGCTGAACATCCACGATGGCAGCGAGGATCTCCTTCCCATTCTTGTGATCTTTAAACAAAGTGTCTGCAACCACTGACGTCACCCCTTTGACCACCTCTCCGTCCAAAAATGCCTTTTTGTGCTTAGCCAGGTAGCGTGCTGCTCTGAAGGAAGCTTCCATAGCTGCTTTTGATTGCTTTGCTGACTTGGTGAAAAAAAGACCGTTGTCTGCCCAAAGCTGCCTTGAGGTCATGAGTCTTTTGAGCACGCAACGCGCTGCCTGGAGGGTAGCTAGCATCAATGTTCTGTGGCATGTAGAAAAATGTCTCTCCACATTGTGTCTCTTAGCCAAGGCTATGGCAGCTCCACAGATCAGACACACACAACATTCACCAACTTGTGTAAAGAAGAACTCTTTCTCCCATTCATCCTGAAAGTGGTAAGTCTTCTTTTTCTTGCTCTCCGACATCACAATTAAACGCTTTTACAAAACTACCTCTACAGAAAATTTACAACTTATCGCACTGTGTTGATCTCTATCCACTGGCGGGTTAATGACTGAGGATTGAATGCAAAGGGGAGTTGGCGCGGTGGCATAGTAGGCTAAACTTTGACCAGGCAAAGAAAATTATCTACATTAGGCGTCTATTTTAATTTTAAAAAATGTCAGGGGGATTTTTAGAAAATACTTCTGGATTAAACGTCAAGGCGTCTTAAAACATCTCATCTCATCTCATTATCTCTAGCCGCTTTATCCTGTTCTACAGGGTCGCAGGCGAGCTGGAGCCTATCCCAGCTGACTACGGGCGAAAGGCGGGGTACACCCTGGACAAGTCGCCAGGTCATCACAGGGCTGACACATAGACACAGACAACCATTCACACTCACATTCACACCTACGGTCAATTTAGAGTCACCAGTTAACCTAACCTGCATGTCTTTGGACTGTGGGGGAAACCGGAGCACCCGGAGGAAACCCACGCAGACACGGGGAGAACATGCAAACTCCGCACAGAAAGGCCCTCGCCGGCCACGGGGCTCGAACCCGGACCTTCTTGCTGTGAGGCGACAGCGCTAACCACTACACCACCGTGCCGCCCCGTCTTAAAACATGAAAGCAATAAAAATAATTTTTATTTTTAAAGATTACCAAATATGATTTGAACAGTGCAGTAGTCACTGGCTATTTTTAGAACATCCATCGTGGGCGCTTCCCAGGCTCCTGGCGGGCTACCTGGTGCCCGCGGACACCGTGTTGGTGAGGCCAGTTCTAGACGAAAAAAAAATTAAGCAAACTTTAGCTTAAAAAAATGTTAAAGTTGTAACATCAGTCCGTTGGGCCGTTTTCCCAGGCGTGGCCGTACTGGATGAGCCAGATACATTGGATGGATGTATTAGGAGATGAAAACGAGGGTGGTGCTGTGTGACATAGGATTCTGCACGTCTTCCTCGTTCCGTCCTGGATCTGAGACATTTGTCCGAGTGGCTTCATCAAGTAAAGTGAGAAAACTTTACTCCTGGAAAAAGCAGCAAATTGTGCTGTGAGCATTTTACAGAAGATTGTGGATTTGTGGAGGACTTGGATGAAAAAAAAAAAATCACTGGGAAGAAGCGAGACCCGAGGCAGAAATGACAACTGAAGCCAGACGCGATCGTGACTTTGTTTCACCACAAAACACCAACAGCACACCGTGTCACGCATCAAACGGATGGAAGATTTTTTTTTTAAATAACCAGGCAATAAACTTTATTCTGATTCCTTTTCTAATCCTGCACTGCCATAATTTTTGTGCAGAAATGCAAACAAATTGACCATAATACACTAGACCATAGTATTATACTGTAGTCTAGTACAGCATGCACTTGTACACCTCCGCTGTGTTCGCGGAAAATGACATCACGCACGATGGAGTTATGGCGGCCTTCCTGACAAAAAATAGTCCCGTCGATTTTCATCACTTTCCTGGTTATATTGTTAAAGGGGTACCAAATATAATATATACAATTGCTGATGTGACAAAGTAACGTATTCTTAAGTATTCTATCAAATTTATATACTAGAAAACAACGAAATATCTTGGTAATTGTAAATATAATACTTTATACGCTAAACGGCACAAGAGTCGCCATTTTTAAAAGACCATGACGTCAGCGCTACCCACTGCACTAGTGGAACTCTCCGAAATAGAGGAGAGAAGCGTGTAATCATGGTGTCGGGCGCATCAAGTGAAAGCGACAGCTCTGTCGAATCATACAAAGAGATCCCGCAAGACACACTGCAAGCAGGCTATGGCTTAGAAGGGTACCAGTTTGAACCTAGGAGAGGTACTATGTAGTGGAAGTTCATTATGTCTAACTATTAAAGCTATTTTAAGTTCGTTTCTTAAGACAAGGATTTTTTAAGATGTTACCTTGTTGACAGTTTCGGCGAGAATCTTCCGTCTTCTTCAAAACAGTCACCAGATGTCGAGTGGTGACGTGCCTTATCAGCTGATGTTACGCTACGGAGGCGTGAACGTCCCGCCCAATTTGACAGGTAGTTCACGCCTCCTGCTGTCAGGTCGCTCCCCCAGGACACATCTGGTGACTGTTTTGAAGAAGGCGGAAGATTCTTGCCGAAACTGTCAACAAGGTAACATCTTAAAAAATCCTTGTCTTAAGGCCCGGTCCCACTGCACTTACAGATGCAAAGAGGATGTAAAACGTAAAAAAATCTTTGCCATCCGTTGGAAAACGCTATGCATCCGTTGTGTACTCATTGCATACGTGCTTCATACGCTCTATCCATCGAGCATCCGTCCACTGTGATTTCATCCGCGCAAAAAGTTTTGAGCTGCACAAAACTTTTAGAACGGATGAACTTTCCGCTGTGTGCGATGTTAATCCGCGACATATACGAGCAACAAACGTTCTATGTCCGTTATCATCCGTTAAACGTCTGCTGTATCCTCTCTGCATCCTCTGAGCATCCTCGCAACTCACATCCGCTGCAGCTGAAAACGGAAAGAGGGAGGAAAGATAAGGTACATGAAACGTCTATTCATCGTTAGTAGCACGGAAATAGAAAGGATGTAAGCGTATGCATCTCGTATATAAAGTATTCAAAACGGACAAAGCGTTTATATCTGGGATGTATCTCGTATATTTAGGATGTCTGGAGTATGTCTAGAGTATGTAGAAGGACACCTAGCGCAGTGAACGGTCTGCATCCGATATACATCCGCGCAACATCCCCTTTGTTTCCGTTAGGCGTACGTGATGCATCCCCTTCACCCGCTATGCATCCGCTCTTTCTGCTATGCGTCCGCTTCTCAGTTATCACCGGTAACCCCTTCGGAGCTGTCATCCACTTCCATCCGCTTTCATCCGCTAGGCTTCCTATGAACATGCGTTTAACATCCCCGCTATATACTACCCACGTCCGTTCTTTTCCGTTCTGTTTTCGCCAATTTTGTCCATTTCTGGAGCGGATGAAAACGGATAGAGCCACCCCCGAAATTTATTTCGTCCGCTGTGTCCTTTTTGCATACGTTTTGTGTCCATCGGCCAGTGGGACCGGGCCTTTAAGAAACGAACTTAAAATAGCTAGGAGAGGTACTCTCGACTCCGGTGATGAAATAAGAGAAGAAAGCTCGGATGACGGCGAGGATGAGACTGATGCTGACCATGGGCATGGCGAGCGTAGGGCAGAGCGTCTGCGTGCAGGTGACACGGCGCGGTGCTCGTGCGGAAAATGTAACGTGGAGTTGCTCACGAGTCCAGCAGAATTTATTTGCTGCAATGAGATAGGCGCCACCCGTGGACTTGCGAAATCGTCGCAAGAGGCAGAAACAGGTATTTCACACGTGCTATTCCCAACCTCAATGAGCCAACACAACTGGGCACATACATACGTCATGAGTGTTACGCAGAGAAAATGAACGTGCATTCTGATTGGATAAAATTAATATCATGGCGGGCTGTTCAAACTGCGGAAATAGTTTGCTCGAGCTACTTTCAAAACACTATAACTTTCCAACCTTAGAACAAAAAACTTTTCTAAGTCTTGAATAAGGTTCGTTAATGTGTGTTTTATTGTTATATTTACTCTATATATTGCCCTCTGTTCCCCTTTAAGAACAAATTCAACATGCAGCTTTTTTTTTTATAAAGGACAGACATAAAGACCGACTTTTAGCTCAATTTGTTTATTTGCGAGATATTTTCTTTAATAAAAGCTGTGTCTCACACATAATGAGTTTAATTTCATTACATTAAGAATTGTTAGATTCATATATTTAACATCATTCACTCTGGGAACTGAATTCATGGGTCAAGCAAATGGACACGAACCCGAAGGTTTCTGACAAAATATATGTCCCGATTTCTCTTAAAAAGAAAACCTTAGAGGAGTAAAAAGTGACTCCAGAACATTTTACTACCTACAGGGCCGAGCGATGCTCAGCACTCCTGTGACGAGTTCGATAACACACACCATCACAAGGTCCGTGGAGGTAGAAAAGCAAAGCAAAAAAAAAAAAAAAGGGAGGTGCAGCTAGAATGTGAGCAGATCAATGAATTTCAATTGCAGCCCCCTGCAGGTGGAGCTGGCCCCGCTGCACGGCCCTGACAGAGAGGCGAACCCGAGGTAGAAAGGAAAGCTAGAGGGAGAGAAAAGAGGGAGGACATTGGTGGCAAATGGTCCGTGAACGGGCCCATCATGTCTCCGCTTAGGCGGCTCACTATGCGGGGTCTTTATCCGGCTCTGCCCATATTGTTGTCCTCCAAGGCGAGTGAATGCGTGGCCCCTGAAAAAGGACCACGGCATGAACTTAGAGCGAGTAAATTTCTCGCTTTCCACATGTTAGCTGCCTCATTGCCTTTCAATCAAAAACCTGGAGCTGAAAGTGAGAGACGGAGAGAGAAGTACAGGGTGAAAGGGGGAAAAAACGAGGGTGGGTGGAGGGAGAAGAGGAAAGCAGTAAGGAAAAGATGGAGGGACAGGAATAAAGATAAAGCATTGAAATCTGGGCACTGGATTGGAAGTGACGTTTAAATCGCCTGTCTTTTGACTATTGCTCTTTCTTTCTTTCTCTCTCTCTCTTTCTGTCTCTCAAGCAAGTTGCTGGTAAACCGAGAAAGATGGAATAAAGATGTGATGAGAGGATGTTTTCTATTTTCCCCAGAAATGCTCACAGAAATGCTTGGTTTGTGATCAGAGATAGATCATGAGCACTATAAATAAGCTATAAATAAACCGATCAATCAAAGCACTCTGTAATGTGAAATCAGACTCGAAATTATGAAGTCAGGATACAAACTTTAGCAGTTTTAATGCTTACAATTTATTTTAGTGTCAGAAAAAAATTCAATTAGGTTTAAAAAAAAAAATGCTCAGCTACTTTAACACTGCGTAGACGAGCAACACGGCAAACGTAACTTAACTACATTGATGCTTTGTACATGATTGAGGTTGATTTGTTGAATTAGTATGGAATAAAACACTTGCGAGCATGCTGTTACAGGAAAATAATCAATGGCTTTGTGATAAAATGAATCAGAATTAACTATTTTCCAAAAACAGCACGTCCAGAAGTGATGTATTTATTTTATGGCTCGGCAATTTGCCAACAATTTCGCTCTATTTCAGAAAGAACAATATATTTTAGCTTTTATCTGTTTATAGCTACATTTAAAGCCTTTCAGATTTTTAAAGTGTAGGTCATAAAAAGAATTTTCCCCAACACCTGATTATTTTTGTTTAGTGGACTGAAAGCCACTGAATTCGAATCACAGGCTTCCGATTTCATTATTATTATCACGTGGTGGGCTTTCCCCGTTCACGCAAGGCATTGTGGGATACAAATTTGAAACAGGAGAGAAAAATGGAGGACGTGAGTGTGCGAATGAAACGTGAAAGACCGACTACAGTAACGGAACAAAAGTGAGAAGAAAAGACGTTATGTTATATACGAAGGAAAGGAAACGCAGGACCAAACTAATAAATATCGGCGCTCAGCGAGCACCTCGGTGTGATCAGCTGTTCGTTTAGCGACAGAATGATGGAACTGTCAGTGCACGCTCAAAGGTAAATCTGCGCATGCGCACACACACGGACTTCTTCTGTCTGCACGAAGCGAGCGATTTCATGCACATCATTTGCTTTAATCCCCTCAAATTAAATAACTTCCCAGCCACAGAATGGCCTGATATTTTTATGAGTTATTACAGAAATAAACATATATCACAATGACAAAATTTCAGAGGGAACTAAATTTCACCGATTTAATGAAATCGAAAGGCCGTCTTGCTTTAATGTTGTCGAACAACTGTAAAATAAATCTTTATAACTGAATACAAGTATAGCTGTTGGTATGATGAAGCTTTCTGTTTTATGCTTATTTAATATTTATGGAAATGTCGGTGCTTTGTCATGGTCAGACGTAAAACTGTGACAGCTTTCAGACATGAAAAAGTCTTCAGGACAGGTGATGATTTCTCGATAACGAGATAAACTGCATTTTTATGGGTTATTAATTTCAAAGGAAAGAGAAAAAGCGGCTGGTGAGTTGACAAGTTTATAAAAAGTCTTTGATAAATGTTTAAATTATCATCATTGACAATATGCTGTTCAGGACGAGCCGTTATAAGAAAATAAACAACTACTGGGTGGTAATAGTATCTCTGCTTCATCACACCAATCCACTGTTGATTATTTTTCTATAACAGCATGCCCTTCAGGGTTTCGTTCCTTACATAAAATATGATTATAATCGTTACACGCCTGAAAAGAAGTGATGCTAATACCTTGCTACTGGATTAAATAAACCAGAACGTCAAGGGCGTAGGAGCTCATCTGGCCTGCCATCAAAACAACCGTGACAACCAAAACATCAAACAGAACTGAAACGTGACGATGTGAGAAAGGACCAACCTCCATGACAAATTGTTCACAACAGGAAAATCAACAAAGGGCGAAATTTTGTTCCCCGAAGCAAGAGCGACCCAAAACATCGATCAGAACTAAATTTGCATGATAAATGAGAGGAAAAAAATGTCTTAAGTTGACCTGGGTACTAATTTGTTCGCAAAAAATTGACAATACAACGACCAAGTCTTGTGCAGAAGGTCGAGTTCTTTCAAATAAAACAAACAATCAGAACTGAAATCCACTGAGAACTGAAGGAAGAGATACGATTTAACTGAAAATAAACAAAGTTGTAAACAGTTGTTTACAACAGGAAAATCAACAAACAAGCGACCAAGTTTCGTTCCTCAAGGGAAGATCGACCCAAAACATCGGTCAGAACCGAAATCGGATGAGAAATCAGAGAGGAGATACAGTTCTAGTGAGAGGCCTGGAAAATTCGTTAATTTGGCCTGGTTAGTAACTCGTTAGCAAAAAATTTGACAAAACAACAACCAAGTTTTGTGCGGAGTGGTGAGTTCTTTCAAACAAAACAATCGGAATGGAAATCCGTGGAGGACTGATTTAGAAGGACATGCGATTTAACTGAACCGTGGATGACAGGACGCCACGCCATAGCAACAGCTCATCGGCCTTATGGACAGATGAGCTAATTATTAGCGGTTTTGCTAACTACACTGTATTGCATTCATTACAATTTAAATTCCACCAAATTTAAAGCTACTAAATAAATCTTATACTCTATATAGAGAAGTACAGAATCAAATACAGTACACGCTTCCTTCAAATGCTGAGACTGAACGTTATGAGTTTCATCCAAGTCAAATCAAAAAACAATTTACGAAGTCTTGCTCTGATATTTTGGTCTTTGAACGAGGACACCTTTTTTTCTCTGTTCTCCAAAAACAAATGACCCTGTGCTATGCATCTTTCCTCCTCAGGGCTAAGTATTAATAAGCTCATGATGGGCTCAGAGACGTGTTTCATTTCCTCTCCAGCTCAGAGTCACACCAAAGGTCTCATTGTATTTACCAAACAACAACGTCTCTCTTTCATATCTGTCCTCTGGGTCAGTCTCAGCTAGGCTGAGGGTCTTTAAAGTCTGACAGAGATTCTGTTTTAATGACTGGCAACATGGCTGGAGGTCAAATCCGAGGAGAGAGAGAGAGAGAGAGAGAGAGAGAGAGAGAGAATAAAGAGAAGGAAAAGTTTTTCATTAGTCTGTATTGTCATATTTGGTTCCATTTTAAGAAATGTGGTTGAGTATTATTAGAAAATTTAAAGGTGAAACAGGTAAATGTGAATGAAGAAATTTTAGACTATTTAATCAGAAAAAAATATTATTTGTCGCACAATTGATACTAACACTGTCTAATATCTATTACAAGACAGATCAGGTACTGCTTCACCAAACACGTGCGCTCGCTTTTAATAAAGCACTTAATAAATATTTTAAAGTGCATTTCCTGGACCAAATTCAGTTTTTTTTATATGAAAGTACGTCCCTTTACACACTCATCCAGAAGGGTAATTTTGCACAAGGCCATCTGTCTACAGCAGAAAAAAATAAAATAACAAAACGCGTCTGGAAAAATCCCAAGGGAGTCTGGAGCCAGATTCGTGACGTCACCTGCGGAAGCGCCAGCAGGCTGCGAGAGCTTTGCACGGTTTCAGTGCACAGCCTGTGTAGACCAGGTTTAGCAGCTAGCGATTTTGCATTGAAATATGGAATTGTCACCTGAGCGCAATGTGGGAAACGATGAGTACTAATCCCATCAAGACTGGTGTTGCTACACCCTCCTACGATACATCTGTTAACCATTTTAATAATTACACGATAACGTTGAAGAAATTTGCAGAAAACCACCAGGTCGTTTTCTCATAAACAAACCAGCGCTGACGTAGGATTCAGAGTGAGGCGTCCCGCACGCGACGTCACGAAAATCAATGTTTGCCGGGAAATCCAAATGCCAAGTTTTTTCAGAGGCGGACCAATTCACCTCAAACGGCTTGATTTCAACTGGATTTTTCTGGTATTGCGCAAGGTAAAAAAAAAATTGCACAAAATGCAAAATGTGACAGATATTTGACCAAAGTTTAATATAAAATAAGAGAATTACATTGATCTTGCTCCTGAATTTACCCGTGATATGCACTTTAAAAGTACCATTAAAATACGAGAATGGGATTAAAGCTAGATTTCATAAAATCGGTGAAATTATTTTTTGTACAATTATTTTATTTTAATCTATCTATCTATCCATATATATTTTTATTTATTATTCTTTTTTTACAGTCCTGTGCAAAAGTCTGAGGCGCATGTAAAGAAATGCTGTCGACCAAAAATGGCTTAAAAACAATGAAATGAAATGTTTCAATATTTAAAAAATACTATAAAACAGTAAGCCATAATAAATCAATATAACAAAGTCAATATTTGGTGTGAGACAACGCTTTGCTTAAAATAAATAAATAAATAAATAAATAAATAAATAGCAGTTTCAGGTCCAGTGAGTGCAGTTTTATGCGGAAATGATCTGTAGGTTTTACTGAGCATCTTCCAGAACCAGTCTCAGTTCTTCTGGACACTTTGACTGTCACACTCGCTTCTTCATTTTGCACCAAAACCCAGCAGCCTTCATTATGTTTTCTTTTTTAATCTGAAAAGTGGGGGCGGCACGGTGGTGTAATGGTTAGTGCTGTCGCCTCACAGCAAGAAGGTCCGGGTTCGAGCCCCGTGGCCGGCGAGGGCCTTTCTATGTGGAGTTTGCATGTTCTCCCTGTGTCCGCGTGGGTTTCCTCCGGGTGCTCCGGTTTCCCCCACAGTCCAAAGACATGCAGGTTAGGTTAACTGGTGACTCTAAATTGAGCGTAGGTGTGAATGTGAGTGTGAACGGTTGTCTATGTGTCAGCCCTGTGATGACCTGGCGACTTGTCCAGGGTGTACCCTGCCTTTCGCCTGTAGTCAGCTGGGATAGGCTCCAGCTTGCCTGCGACCCTGTAGAAGGATAAAGCGGCTAGAGATAATGAGATGAGATGAGATGAATCTGAAAAGTGCTCTTTTATGGAATACGCTGCAAACTTTTTTTGGTAACATTTACTTTTGTGCTGGACAAAAAATGAACGTTTGGAACTCTAAAATGTTTTTGTAATGTTTTGACTCGATAATGTAGAATTCATCAAATAGAAATCTAGAACAATGTTTGTATGGGAAAAAAATTTTTAAATCGTGTGCCGAAGACTTTGGACATTAATTTAAGATCGTAAATGTGCTTTTGCTATCATGTCTAACAGCCTGACGAATAATAATTAAGCAGTACAATGATCCCATGTCAGAAAGGAAAAATGCAAAACCCACAATGCGAGTTTGATCAAGCCCATTCCTGCACAGTCTACAGGAATGAATAATCCGTAGCCCATCTCACAGACAGCCCATGATCTCTCTCCATTCCTCCCTCAGCCTCATCATCATTCACTTTCTCTCCTCTCTCTCTCTCTGACATGTATGTGTGACGGAGGCCTTTGTACTTTACTGTTAACGGTGACATCTCAGTGTCACGGTGTCACCCTGAAATGTTTCCCCTCCCACGTCGAAGCCCAAGGCAGACAATGGTGGCCCCGAGAGTGCCGGGCAGCCAGGAGGCCCAGCTGGGCCGTGCATTCCCATGAAATCAGAAATTAGCCAGAGCTGCTGTGAGGACAGGTCACTGTCTGTCTGTCTGTCTGAGCCACATCTGAAAGCCAGTATGCACTCATTATAAGAGCGACCCCGCCCCCCCCCCAAAAAAAAACATAAGAAAGAGCATGTTGTAAGGGTTTAAAAAAAAAAAAGAAGAGTGCACCGTCTCATCACAGTTATACTACATTTCTGTTGAACTCTCAAATCTGATTGGTCAGAAAGTATTAATTAAAGCCACAAATCACAGGCTTATATTAATAAACTCGTTCTACATGTCATCATTTCTACAGGAACAGCTCAGTCACAGGGTCTTGAATCGTGGACACTGGATGCTCCACTATAATCTAATTTTTTTTTTTTTTAATTTTAAATATCATCTAATCACTGATATGGTGAGGGTTTCTCTCTAAGGAAACATTTAGTAAACATTTATGGAAGGAGTCTGTAGTATCAGCGCTTTATAACAATCTGACGTAAAGCTGCAACTTTAACAAAAGTCTTCACAATCGAGGATTTCATACTTTGCAGGGTTTTTTTTCTGTAGCATGAAAAGCTGCTTTTCTGTTTTACTAACTGCAAGAGAGATTAAAAAAGGGACACTGGCTGGTGAGAATGTGGATGTTCTACAACATGAAATGTAACTATAAATGAACGGGGAGAAAGAAAAAAATAATTTCTTAATAAGTACAAGATTTTGACAAATTGTTGTGGAATAAGAGCTTTAGGGATGATGTGCTGTTATAGGAAAAATAATCATCAAGTTGGAACGGGTTCGAATCCTGCACTTCATTCACCAACCTTGATTACGGATTGTTTTTTTAAGAACTAGAGATTAGAAAAGGTCTTTTTTTTACCTTGGGGTTCTCCAGTATTCCAGACTCATAGCTGTTAAAAAAAAAAAAAACACACATCTGTTGTTACTAAGATCAATATTGTAGAGTCGATATGATATGATGTGGATATTGCAATAAATTGTAATATATCAACATCATGATACAATGTTCTGAGTATTGTAGGGTATCATCAAGTGTTAAGACTTTTATTATTATTATTATTATTATAACTGAATAGACATTAAAATATTTTGTACGAGTCATTTATACATCACTCCTTCTCCTGGTGAAATCTGATACTGTATTAGGTAAAATATTGAAATAAATGGTTATTTTAACCTTATATAACACTCAAATAACATCAGAAACATTTGCCTGTATTCACATTGCAGGTTAAAGATTTTTCATCATAGTCTAAACAATAAATCCGGCCTTTTTTTTTTAATTCAGATTTTGGACCACTCTCTTATTTGGTACTGAAATCCGACAGCATTGGATCCTAAATTATGTGATCTATCCGGTTGTAGGGTGTCTTTAGAGCTCCTCAAATGTAATGTAATATGTTTTAAGTTATTTTCTTTTGCATATATGAATTTAAGTGTAAATGTACAGATGATAAAGCACATAAGACTTTAACTAATCACAAGATGGAGAATTGTCAATAGTGTGTGTATATATAAATTAAAACACTAGATTAAAAATATCTGTCACCTAAAATCGAAGCCCATACGTACATCTAGACATATTTAATTTATTTGTCATTTGTAATTTGTAATTCTTTAAATCATATCTTCAGATGGATTGTGAATTTTTAGGAATATGCAAAATGTACAGTCGCGTGAGACGATAAATTGATTATAAACCTTTTTTCTGAATGCACAGCCACAATCTACTGGACATTAACATCAAGAACATCTAATCCATGATTGTTTTTGCCACTTTTTTTTATTTACATTATCCAGATTTAGCTGTAAGGTGTCACCTGATGTGCATGAGGTTGGCGTCCATGCTCCACGGGGCTTTTGGTGTGACCGGGACAGGAATGCCATTTTTCTGAAATGAGATCCATAAAAGTGATCTTCTAATGTTAGAGAGCAAAACTAGAAAGCCCAAAGGTCTTAATAGTGGTTAGGTGGTGTGTATATGATAGTATAAGACAGATCTAAGACTCAGATCATCGAACATCATCAAAAGTGTGGGGTATGAGATAAAACACAAAACACGAACATTGAAGATTGCATCAATTTAGTTATCATCCCTAACCAATATTTACCACCACAGTGAGTTTTTTTTTTATATATATACCTCAGCATACTCCATGAGGTCCTTTCGGCCTTGGAAACGGTTATAAAATTCTGGCATCCTCCAAGGGGAGATGATCTGGCATAGGAAACAGAATACTCTTGACTTAAGCATGAAAAAGAGTCAAGACGGTACAGAAACGACAGACAGGAAGGAAGGCATGCAGTCGTCACCTTTACTTCAGGGTACAGGGAGTAGCAGGTCAGCTCAAACCGAACTTGATCATTGCCCTGGAAAAGTAATAAGAAATAATAGGAAATTTTTAACTGGTACAAAGAGCATAATGCTGAAAAGACAAAAAAAAAAACCATGATATACTACAAGTTGACAGAATGTTTTAGATTAGTTTTACTGACAATAATGTGGCATTTGTCTCCATCTAGTGGCCAAAAATAAACTGAACGGTTGATTAAATGATCAACAATCATTTGAATATTTAAAGTAAAATTTAAAAAAAATGTAAAGCATAATAAAAACATTTAAATAATTAAAAGAAATAATTGAGTTGCGGTGAGTTGGATCCGCTGGTGGAGGAGGAAGCCGGACAGACCTGGCAGGTCCAAACGTATGGTGAGGGTCTGCTGGGAACGTCTGGCCGAGCACTCTGTTGGGGAGGTCTTTAACTCCCACCTCCGGGAGAGCTTCTCCCAGCTTCCGAGGGAGGCGGGGGACATTGAGTCTGAGTGGACCATGTTCTCTGCCTCCATTGTCGACGCGGCTGTTTGAAGCTGTGGCCGCGAGGTCTCCGGTGCCTGTCGTGGCGGCAATCCCCAAACCCGGTGGTGGACACCGGAAGTAAGGGATGCCATCAAGCTGAAGGAGTCCTATCGGGCCATGTTGGCCTCCGGGACTCCAGAGGCAGCTGACAGGTATCGGCAGGCCAGGCGTGCCACAGCTCGGGCAGTTGCGGAGGCAAAAACTCGGAACTGGGAGGAGTTCAGTGAGGCCATGGAGGAGGACTATCGGTCGGCCTCGAAGAAATTCTGGCAAACCATCCAGCGCCTCAGGAGGGGGAAACAGTACTCTGCCAACACTGTTTACAGTGCGGGTGGGGAGATGTTGACCTTGACTGGGGACAATGTCGGGCGGTGGAAGGAATACTTTGAGGCTCTCCTCAATCCCACCGTCACGTCTTCCATTGAGGAAGCGGAGGCTGATGATTCAGGGGTGGACTCGTCCGTTACCCAAGCTGAAGTCACTGAGGTGGTTAGCAAGCTCCTCAGTGGCAAGGCACCGGGGGTGGATGAGATCCGCCCTAAGTATCTCAAGTCTCTGGATGTTGTGGGGCTGTCTTGGCTGACACGCCTCTGCAACACCGCGTGGTGGTCGGGGACAGTGTCTCTGGAGTGGCAGATTGGGGTGGTGGTCCTTTTTAAGAAAGGGGACCGGAGAGTGTGCTCCAATTATAGGGGAATCACACTTCTCAGCCTCCCAGGGAAGGTTTACTCCAGGGTACTGGAGAGGAGAATTCGGCCAAAAGTCAAACCTCAGATCCAGGAGGAACAATGCAGTTTTCGTCCTGGTCGCAGAACACTGGACCAGCTCTATACCCTTCATAGGGTGCTCAAGGGTTCATGGGAGTTTGCCCAACCAGTCCACATGTGCTTTGTGAATCTGGAGAAGGCATTCGACCGTGTCCCTCATGGTATTCTGTGGGGGGGTGCTTCGGGAGTATGGGGTTCGGGGCTCTTTGCTAAGGGCTGTCCGGTCCCTGTATGAACGGAGCAGGAGTCTGGTTCGCATTGCCAGCAGTAAGTCAGACCTGTTCTCAGTGCATGTTGGACTCCGGCAGGGCTGCCCTTTGTCACCAGTTCTGTTCATAATTTTTATGGACAGAATTTCTAGGCGCAGCCTGGGGCCGGAAGGAATCCTGTTTGGGAACCACAGGATTTCATCTCTGCTTTTTGCAGATGATGTTGTCCTGTTGGCTTCTTCAAACCAGGACCTTCAGCATGCACTGGGGCGGTTTGCAGTCGAGTGTGAAGCGGCTGGGATGAGAATCAGCACCTCCAAGTCCGAGGCCATGGTTCTCGACTGGAAAAGGGTGGCTTGCCTTCTCCAGGTTGGTGGAGAAGTCATGCCTCAAGTGGAGGAGTTTAAGTATCTCGGGATCTTGTTCACAAGTGAGGGAAGGATAGAGCGTGAGACTGACAGGCGGATCGGTGCGGCTTCCGCAGTGATGTGGTCGCTTTACCGGTCCGTCATGGTGAAGGAGCTGAGCCAAAAGGCGAAGCTCTCGATTTACCGGTCGATCTACGTTCCGACTCTCACCTATGGTCATGAGCTTTGGGTAATGACCGAAAGAACAAGATCGCGGATACAAGCAGCCGAAATGAGTTTCCTTCGCAGGGTGGCTGGGCGCTCCCTTAGAGATAGGGTGAGAAGCACAGTCACTCGGGAGGAGCTCGGAGTAGAGCCACTGCTCCTCCACATCGAGAGGAATCAGGGAATCAGCTGAGGTGGCTCGGGCACCTCTTTCGGATGCCTCCTGGACGCCTCCCTGGGGAGGTGTTCCAGGCATATCCCCCCAGGAGGAGGCCTCGGGGAAGACCCAGGACACGCTGGAGGGACTATGTCTCTCGGCTGGCCTGGGAATGCCTCGGTGTTCTTCCTGAGGAGCTGGCCAAGGTGTCTGGGGAAAGGGAAGTTTGGGCTTCCATGCTCAGACTGCTGCCTCCGCGACCCGGCCCCGGATAAGCGGAAGAAGACGAGACGAAAATAAATAATTAAATAATAAATAATAAAATAAATAATAAAAAATTTAATAATCATTTAAAAAAAATAAATAGTAATAATAAATATTTAAAGCATTGTAAATTTCATAAGGTATCTTTCTCTTTCTTTCAAAAAAAAGAAAGAAAAACAGATTATAAGGGTCACAAAATATATTCACTATAAATTTATATATATTTTTTAAATTCACCAAATATAATCTGGTGATTTTAAATAATTTAATTTAAATTATAATTATAATTTAAACCAAGATTTACTGGAGAGGGGAAAACATCTATTTTCCATTTTGCAGTTCACAAAAACATCTTCTGGAACAACAATACTTAATTCATGATTTATATGACAGGACTTTAACAATTTTTTTTTTTAATTCTGTGTTTGAGTCAAATTTCTGTTTTTGGTTTGTTTAATAATGGCAGCATTATGTTTTAATAGATTTTCCCCCCCGAGCACAAACTCATACTGCATTTCCTCTTCTGAATTCACCTTCGATCTCCATTCTTTTTTTTTTCTTTTTTTTTGGACATCTCTGGAGAAAAGACAGACTTCTCAGTGCTCTATCACATGCACAACTGTAATGGTGATGCATTTCAGGAGTTATTAGGCGTATTAATCTAGTCACTTATCCAAAACTTCAATAACTCTAATGCCAACAGGTTTATTAGTCACGTCAATTTGGAGGCATGTTCTGTCAGTGAAAAATTCAGATAAATAAACTGCAGAGAGAGCTTATTTTATTTTATTTTTTATAAAACTGCTTTCTTTCTATGTCCGTAATAAAAAAGTATCCAAAATATCACACACTTTTGAATAATAAGCCTAATATTTGAGTAATTTTATAGTAAAATGTGGTGGGGGGGTTTCCCCACCAGGCTGGAAATGAAGCCTTGTAGTTATACTACGTGCACCGACCTTCCCAGTGGCTCCATGGGAGACGTACTGTGCCCCCTCCTGGCGGGCGATCTGGACCTGGCGACGGGCGATGCAGGGTCGGGTGATGGAGGTGCCCAGCAGGTAGCGGTCCTCATAGATGGCGTTGGCCTGCACCAAAGTCCAGATGAACTCTTCTACAAACTCAGCACGCAGGTCCTCAATGAACACCTGTCTCAGACACACACATACACACACAGGTTTATACTAACTAATGACCTTTAACACACTACTTACCAAATCATAACAAAATTGTTATGAACCTCATTAGTCATGTGCTAATCACAATTTTTGTCCAATAAAATCTGCAATATTATCACAACTTTAATTTTTACATAATGTCACACAGGATTTCTTTTTAATCACCCAAATAAATGTACCAAAGATGACATGCTGACTTTTGATTTGACCAGCATGTAATTAATCTATTGTATGCCAACGTTTAAATTATGAACACTGTATTTACTCACTGTTCATTTATTTACTTCCCTGATCTCCCCATTACCTTTTTCGCTCCAAGATTCTCTGCTTTCTTTCTGGCTGCCTCAAAGTCTTCCTCCTGTCCAATATTAGCCTGCAGACACAGAAAAAAATACATTCCCTACTTTTACATATTAATCCATGTACTGAAATATCTTTGTATTGAAATGTATTCATATACGTTTTCATATTGGACCGAATTTCCCAAAAAGTTAACTTAAAGGAGCAGTTTGTAATGTTTGAAAGTGTTAATAAGATGTGTAATAATTCTATAATTTCATAAACACCTTTAAAAACTGTGATTCATGATATTGCCATGAAATCTGTAGTCCCAGTTTCTTCATTTCAGGCAATTATTGAAACATTTTTCTGGGCCAGAAATGCGTTCCACTCCTTTTTGAAACTTAAATGCTCCTTTTTCTTACAGGCCAAACACACAATGCTTAATGTGAAGGCTGCAGAAATTTCTAAACTTTTAAAATCATTCCTTTAAGTGTTTGTGTTTTTTGCTAATTTTTGTGGCTAATCACCAGTCAGAATGTTTAACCTAAAGCTAAAGTACATTACTAGTCCAACTCAAATTTTAATTGTTTGGCTTTGAGCTGTTAGTTTTAGAAGAGAGTTTGGTCAGAATATGAGTATCATTATGGGATGTCAGTACAAGTGATTATGTTAACACATACAACCCCGATTCCAAAGAAGTTAGGATGCTGGGTAAAACAAATAAAAACAGAATGCAATGATTTGCAAATAATTTATCTATATTCAATTGAATACAATAAAAAGACAATATATTTCATGTTCAAACTGATAGTTTATTGCTTTTTTTTTTTTAAAATATATACTAATTCTGAATTTGATCCCTGCAATGCGTTCCAAAAAAGCTGGGACAGGAGCGGGTTTACCACTGTGTTACATCACCTTTTCTTTTAACAACACTCCGTACACGTTTGGGAACTGAGGACATGAATTGTTAAAGTTTTGAACATGAAATTCTTTCCCATTTTTGCTTGATATACAACTTAAGTCGCTCACCAGTCCATGGTCTCTGTTGCTGTATTTTGCACTTTACAATGTGCCACACATTTTCAATGGGAGGCAGGCAGGCCATTTGAGCACCTGCACTCTTACTATAAATCCACGTTGTTGTAACACGTGCAGAATGTGGCTTGGCATTGTCTTACAAAAAAAAGATGTCATCTGGATGGCAGCATATGTTGCGCCAAAATCTTTATGTACCTTTCAGCATTAATGGTGCCTTCACAGATGTGAAAGTTCCCCATGCCATGGACACCAACAGACCTCCATACCCCATATACAGATGCTGCTTTTGAACTTTGTGCTGATAACAATCTGGATGGTCCTTTTCCTCTTTAGCCTGGAGGACACAACGTCCATGATTTCCAAATACAAGTTGAAATGTGGACTCGTCAGACCACAGCACACTTCTCTACTTTGCATCAGTCCATCTCAGATGAGCTCGGATCCAGAGAATTTAGCGGCGTTTCTTTAGGTTGTTGATATTTGGCTTTCACTTTGCATTAGTAGATGCAGCAATGAACTGTTTACCGACAACTGTTTTCCGAAGTGTTCCCAAGCCCATATAGTATTATCCTTTATACAATTGTCTGTTTTTAATGCAGTGCCACCTGAGGGATCAAAGGTCATGGGCATTCAAGGTTGGTTTTCAGCCTTAGCCCTTACATGCAGAGATTTCTTTGGATTCTCTGAATCTTTGGATGATATTATGGATTGTTGATGGTGAAATCTCTAAATTCCTTGTATGTTGAGAAACTTTGTTCTTAAACTATTTGACAATTTGCCCATGCAGTTTTTCACAAAGTGGTGAACCTTGCCCCATCCTTCCTTGTGAATGAGTGAGACTTTCCAACTACCAATTAACCTGTTTTTATTATTTACTGTTTGACCTCAAATACATTAAGAAGGCAAGAACCCAGTCCACTAATTACCTTTTGACGAGGCACACCTGTTAATTGAAAAGCGTTCCAGGTGACTACCTCATGAAGCTGGTTAAGATCATGCCAATAGTGTGCAAAGCGTCATCAAGGTAAACACTGGATACTTTGAAGAATGTAAAATATGAAACATTTTATTTTTTAACACTTTTTTTGTTTACCAAATAATCCCATATATGTTCCATATGTTAGTTTTGATGTCTTCAGTATTGTTCTACAATGTAGAAAAGACAAAGTACAGAAATATATTGAATGAGTAGGAGTTTACTAGCACTGTCGGTCGCAAATCATTGCGTTGTTTTTTTATATCTATTTTATACTGCATCCCAAGTTTTCTTGAATCAAGACTGTATATGTTTTTAACAAAGGCTTTGCTTGCACGTTTGCAGTTGGACACCCCAGCACCTCCTACCGGATCTGAGAACATGTTCCTGCGCCATGTTCAGCGTGCCTCTCTGGTAATTCCACGGTGTCGTGACTTTACTTCTGTGGTGGCCTCTGCCCTGGAGGCTACTACGAAACCTGCCCGTCCAGACCAGATGTCTCGCATGCTTGGGACGATGCAGGACCCCGGTGCTGTTGGCTTGGGTAGCATGCCAGTAGTCGAATCAAGCATTGCTTCGCTCATTGTGTCTCCCGATGAAGCTCTTCGGGAGCAGGTGCGTTGCCCTAACGCTGAGTGCCGCCGCACAGACGAGCTACTTTCTCGTGCTTACAACTCTACTGCCTTTCTTGGCAGGGTGTCTAACTCACTGGCACACATGCTTGTTATGCTGCACTCGACACTCAACACATCATCGGCAGACCCACTGGCGGCTGAGGTACTGGAACTTGCACTGCAGGCTATGGGTGTCATTGCCAACCAGTGTGGCACTACCTTGGGCACCTTGCTGCAAGCCCGTCGACAAGTGTGGCTGGCTCAATCGCCTCTGCCAGAAGTATGCAGGAACAACCTGAGGCACCTCCCACTGGCACCTGGACAGGTCTTTGGGCCAGCAGCACAAGAGGCCCTTGACAGACGTGTCTGTTAGAGTCTCGCTCCCGTCATGTGGGCGTAGCACCCACCTTCAGAGCTCCGCCAAACCCTTCTGCCTCACGCTTTAGGCATGTGGCCCCTAGAGCTGCACAAAGGTCTCCCCATCGACCCCAGCAGCAGGCACCCAATTCCCCATCTCCCTCGGCCAGGCAGGGTGGCACTCAGCCACACGTGAGTTTTCGCCCTTTTCGACAGACGGGTCCTCCCCGCTGTCGTCGCCCCCCCATCCCTTCCGAAAAACATAGACAGGACCACTGACAGGTCAGGGCCAGTGGCAGGAGTTTTTACAGGCAGCCAGCTAGCGTGTTGGCGCAAAATAACAACCAACCAATGGCTACTCACCACCCTTTCAGAAGGGTACCGCCTGCAATTCTGCTGCCGGCCACCAATGCATTCGGGTGTGAGGCAGACAGTTATAACCAGTCCAAGACAGGCAGAAGCCTTGTCGAGAGAAGTTCAGATGTTGCTACAAAAAGGAGCCATAGAGATGGTCGACCCCATTGTTCACCCAGGGGGTTTCTTTTCAGTTTATTTTCTCGTTCCAAAGAAAGACGGCGAGTTCAGGACGATTTTAGATTTAAGAAGGTTAAACCGTTTCTTGAATGTGCTTCCTTTTCGAATGCTACGAACAACAGATGTACTGCAAGCGGTCACAAACCAGGACTGGTTTGTGACCGTAGATCTCGAGGACGCCTATTTTCACATACCCATTGCCGTGGACCACAGGCGCTTCCTTCGTTTTTCGTTCATGGGAAAGATTTTTCAGTTCCGAGTTCTCCCCTTTGGACTTTCTCTGGCACCAAGGATGTTCTCGAAATGCGTCCAAGTAGCACTAGAACCCCTTCAGAAGGAGGGCATAAGAGTGCTCCCTTACTTGGACGACTGGCTTCTTTGTGCGGCATTGCCTGAACAGGCCAGGGAACATGCTCACCGGTTGCTACTACACATTATGGCTCTGGGGTTCAGGGTGAACCAGAGGAAGTGCAAACTGGTCCCAGTCCAGGCAACACGTTTCATTGGCCTTGCCCTGGATTCGAACACTATGCTGGCCAGTCCCATGCCAGACAGAATAAGTTCAATTCTCACTGGCGTGAACCACCTTCGTGTCGGGGGAACTCAGCGTTACGTTTCTCTCCTTCAGCTGTTGGGGAAACTCACAGCGGCCTCAGTAGTCATTCCTCTGGGTCTTCTGTGGCTAAGGACTTTTCAGAGATGGCTTCTTCAACTGCGTCTGTGTCCAGTGTGAGACAGGCACATGAGGGTGAGAATAACACGCCGTTGCATGCTCACGCTAAGACCTTGGTCCCAGGCACACTTTCTCACTCGTGGAGTTCCACTTGGTCCCCCACCAGGATGGTGGGAGGTTATCCGGACAGATGCTTCCCTCATGGGTTGGGGTGGAGTCTGGCGACGGCAAGGTGTGAACGGCACCTGGCCTGCTCCGTGACGCACGTCCCACATCAACACACTGGAGTTGATGGCGGTGTTTCTTTTTTTTTTTTTGTTAATATATTTTTATTGCTTTCACATAGAAACCGTTGTTACACACCAAACAGCAATGCATAATGTATAAAAGACAAACAAGCAAACAAAAAAACAAACAAAAAACAAAACTAAAAGTATGTGTGTGTGTGTGGGGGGGGGGGGTTACACTTCTTGAAACTCAGGTAGTTACAGGGAAAGAGCAAAACATAGGCTACAAATCATGACATCAGATACATGAAGTATTTTAAGAAAAGAAAGATATGGCAGCTGACCAGTTGTCAATTGTCCGTGGCGTGGCTTTATGATACCTTGCTGTAGCACGCTCAAGAATTAAAATGCCCAAAATATAGGAACGCCAAACCGCTGCCAGATTTATGTCAGACTCAAACCAACCTTTCAAAATGGCCTTTTTTGAGGCAGTCAGGGCCGCCATCAATATCCTTTTCTGTTGAAGGCTAAACATTACATTAGAATCATCAGCAAGTAAAAGTAACTTTGGACATAAAGGGACATCATACCTTAACAATTCAGAGAGTTTTTTGACAACATGTTTCCAAAACTTGACAATAGGTGGGCATTCCCAAAACATATGAAAATAGTCCCCTATGGAGCCTGTGGTGCATTTTTTACAAACTTTATCATCAGTTAATTTCATTAAATAAGCTCTGCAAGGAGTTATATAGACCCTATGAGCAAACTTAAAATGTATTAGCTGATGGGCCAGACATTTAGAAGATGAGAAAATATTGGTCCAGATAGTTTCCCAGTCAGGCTCCACACCAAATCTATCAAACTCCCTGAACCAAACTAAAACAGCACCTATGGGAGGATGCTTTTCTGCAGTAAACACATCATATAAATATGACACCAAACCCTTGGTTGACTTAAATTTCTGCAAATGTTCAAGAAGGGGATGATTATTCAAGTGTCTATCCCATGGAACCCCATATGCCTTAAGAGCAGAGCGTAATCTTAGGTAAAAGAAAAAGGATGTGCCAGGGAGAGAAAAAGAGTTACAAATGTCTTGAAAAGAACGTAAGCCATCAGAGTCAAATATATCACTCAGAGTATGGATATTTTTATCTGACCAAGAAGGAGAAACAAAAGGTTTAGAGCCTGTTAAGAGGTGGTTGTTGTGCCATAAGGGGGAGGATTTATGAAATTTATGATTATAACCCAGAAACTTACAGGACTGTTTCCATACTTCAAGAGAGCAGTTGATAATTGGACCCAGTCGTAGTAATGAGCTTCTTTGAGTGATACCTGAAAAAGGCAGATCCTGTAGTCGGAGGGGATGAACTAATCCTTGTTCTATGGATCTCCAGGAAATTTTGGAAGAAGGATCAAACCATACTTTTAAAAATCTTAACTGAAAAGCCCAAAAGTAATGCTTAAAATTAGGTACAGCCAGACCACCATAAATTTTGGGAAGCTGCAATGTCTTTAAACGAATTTTGGATCTTTTGTTATTCCATATGAAATTAGAACAAAGCCTGTCAATGTCCCTAAAAAAATGTGGTGGAGGAGTCAGTGATATAGCAGAAAACAAAAAATTAACCCTGGGAAGAATATTCATTTTCAACACAGAAATCCTACCGCAGACAGAAATTTGGAGTGGGGACCATCTGTTCAGATCATTCTTGATTTTTTGTAACATCACATTGAAATTGTGCTTGCAAACCTGAGTGAGGGAAGGATGAATACTTACACCTAGATAAGTGAAACCAGAGGTTTGAATCTGAATAGGTGAAGACACAGGGGGATTAAAATGAGGAGGGGTTGAATCAAGAGGCATTAATATAGATTTACTCCAGTTAATTTTGTATCCGGAAAAAGAACCAAATCTTTGGAATAAAGCTAGGGCTTGAGGAACTGAGTTAGTGATATCAGACAGGTAAAGAATAATATCATCAGCGTAAAGTGAAATATGATGCGTGGTGTTTTTAATGTGTATAGGAGAAATGAATGGACTCTGCCTGACTGCTTGAGCTAAGGGTTCTAGGGATAAAGCAAACAAAATTGGAGAAAGAGGGCAGCCTTGTCTAGTGCCCCTCTCCAGACAGAACTGTGAAGACAATTTATGACCTGTAGAGACACACGCAGTGGGTTTATTGTAAAGTGTTTGAACCATATGGATAAATGTGTCTCCAAATCCAAATCTCCTAAGCACAGTCCACAGATAACGCCATTCCAGCCTATCAAAGGCCTTCATAGCATCTAGACTAAAGACTGCATAGGAGTCAGCTTCATCTTTGGGGGCGTCTATAACATGCAAAAGCCGTCTAACATTGTCTGAGGCCAGGCGACCCCTGATAAAGCCTGTCTGATCCTCATGTACTAAATGAGAGATGTATTTGTTTAGCCTGTTGGAAAGAACTTTGGCATATATCTTAATGTCTGAATTTAACAATGACAAGGGCCTATAGTTTCCACAGTCCAGTGGGTCCTTCCCAGTCTTTAACAACAAGGAAATCAGAGCTGTTCTTTGGTCTCTGTGAAAGTAGCCAGCATCTAGTGAATGTTGGATGGATTTAAGTAACAAAGGCCCAACCAAGTCCCAGAGTTCTACAAATAGCTCTGGAGGTATCCCATCCAACCCTGGTGACTTGTGCCTAGTCATGGAAACAGCTGCTGATCTAAGTTCTTCTAAGGTGAGTGGGGCATCTAATTGGTCAGCTTCCTCTGCTGATAGAGACGGGAGCTCCAAAGGACTAAGAAAGGCATGCATATCGGTCAAGTCATCCGGTGTTTCAGACTTGTAAAGTTCAGAATAAAATTCCCTGAAAACATTATTCACTAGAGGTGGGTGGGTAATGACTACGCCAGAAGAATCTTTTACTGCATCCACTGAGGCAAGACGTTCTGACTGTTTAAGACGCAATGCAAGAAGTCTATTTGGTCTATCTGACTGCTCGTAATAAAGCTGCCTAGTTCTAAGTAAATTAAACTCAGCCCTTACACTAATAACATCCTTATATTGTGCCTTTAAAGAATTCATTGCTCTAGCTCTGGCAGCATCATACTTATTTTTCTGCAATATTTCTATCTGCTGAATTTCTTTTTCCAGGTCACAAATTTTCCTCTTACGGTCTGCGACTATTTTGGAGGCATATGATATACAACTGCCTCTGATTGCACATTTTGTAGTCTCCCAGAGAACGTGAGGGTTTACATCATCTGGATTGTTTAGGGAGATAAATTCGTCCAAATCTTTCCTAATATGTTCTAGGAATCTTTCATCCTGTAGCAGGTACACATTAAAGCGCCAACGCTTAAAACGAGAAGATGAGTAAGCTTTTGACAAAGTGATTTTGACAGGAGAATGATCAGAAATTAGCATAGGTAGGATTTCTGTGTTTAAAACCGACTCCAGCAGGGCAGCTGAAACAAAAATGTAATCAATTCTAGAAAATGTTTTATGGCGTGAAGAGAAAAATGTGTAGTCCCTTTCATTAGGATTCCTGATACGCCAGCCATCCACCACATTCAAGTCTTTCATGAAATCTGTGATGTAGTTAGATGACAAGAGCTGGTTGAAAGTAGGCGGGGCAGAGTTGGACCTATCCAAGATATCAATTGCTAAATTGAGATCACCACCTAAAATTATAGGAACGTTTAAATGTATGAGTCTGGCTTTGATATCATCAAAAAACTGTGGCTCAAAGACATTTGGTGCATATATGGAGACTAAACAATATTTAACTGAATTTAAGGTAATCAAAGCAAAGCAAAATCGACCATCAGAATCATTGCCAAGCTCATCAACATGGAGATTCAGCTTTCTGTCAACTAAGAGTAGAACACCCTTTGTTTTATTTGGGGCACATGAAAAAGAAAGGATTTTATAAAACTTATTTTGAAATCTATGCACATCCTGTTTCTTTAAATGCGTTTCTTGCAAAATTCCAAAGTGTATTCTTTTCTTACGTAGAAATTCAAGGCACCTAACCCTCTTAACAGGCTCATTAACTCCCTGCACATTCCATGAAATGAAATTATAGTTGTCAATTATTAACTGTTATGAGCATACACAATGATAATTTGAAGACAAAAGAAAATGTAGCCATATGAAAATATGCAGCCATGTAACTGACGTAAAAATGAGCAAAAGCCCCCCCAGGCTTGAAGCATTGCATTAAAACAAGAACAAGAATGCTGCTAGCCTGCCAGGGAAAAACACTAACATCCCTGCATGGCCTAGCCAAAACAAAAGTAATCATCATTCCTTGGATTCGAGCTAAGACAGTCTTGCAAAACCACGTTCAGTTTGGTTGCTTTAACACGAGTCATTGTTTATGAAAGAAGTGACCCAACGAGTACAATAGCGGAAAAACACAGGTTACAATCCATGTTGAAGACAACGTTACTTCCGCATTCCAAATACAGTATAGTCAGGTCGCTAACCAGTGCAATAACGGATGTTTTCGTAGGAGAGGCAAGTGCTGAAATCAAATGTCTTTAATGTGATGCTGAGCCTCTTCGGGAGAAGAGAAAATGCGGGTGTTGTTTGAGTCGAATGTTACCTTCAGGCTGGCAGGGTAGAGAAGGAAAAACTGGATCCCTTTCTGTTTGAGCGAAGCGATGCAGGATGAGAAAGCTTTGCGTTTCGCGGCGGTGGCATTGGAGTAGTCAGCAAATAGCATGAGCTGGGACTGACCATGTTGTGCCTTCGTGCCTGCTTGTCGGTACGCCTTCATGATAGCCTGGCGATCGTTGTACCTCAGAAGTTTGAAGATGAGGGTTCTGGGCTTGCTTGATGAGTTTTCACCTCTCTTGTAGACTCGATGAGCTCTCTCAATTTCGATGATCCCTCGATCAGCCAGTGAAGGGAACCAGATAGGGAGCTGGCGTTGTAGAAAAGCAATAGCGTCGTCCCCCTCTTCGTTTTCTGGAAGGTTAACAAGACGCAGATTGTTTCGTCGGTTTCGGTCTTCCAGCTCCGCCACGCTGGATTGTAATTTAGCAATCGTTGAGGTAGCTTCCCTAATTTGTGACCTGTCCTCGCGCTGGGCAGCTTGGATAATGTCAGTACGCTTGTTCAAAGTCATTAAAGAGGCGTTCATTGCTGAGACCTCGGTCTCCACATTGGAGAGTTTCTTTCGAAAAGTGTCCATATCACCCCGTATAGCTTTAACATCAAGGGAAAGTTCGCGTAGAGTTCCCCGCATCTCATAGATTAGCGTGGCTAACACAGGGCTCTCAGCGCTGCCATCCAAAATGGAATCCGTGTGCTCACCAAAGAGCTGTTTCTTGGCTTTCTTCTTTGCCGATTTAGATAGCGGAGAAGGGGTTTGGGGGTCTAACTCCTCCACAGTTCTCTTCTCCGCCGATCCCATTATAATTGTCAACAAATAGAATTGCCGTTAAAGCACTTTTGACTCAGTTTGAAAATGAAATATTGAAGGTGGCCTTGCAAGTTCAATGTTAGGCGGCCATCTTAGCTGGAGCCCAACCGGAAGCCTTCTCGGTGTTTCTGATGTTGCGCCACTTTCAGGAAGTGCTGTGGGGCAAACATGTATTGGTACGTACAGACAATGTGGCAACTGTTTTCTATATCAATCATCAGGGGGGCACAAGATCTGTAGCTGCGCTTCAGGTGGCTCACAGTCTCCTAGTATGGGCTCAGGACAACCTCCTTTCCATAAGGGCATCTTATCTACCTGGACGCCTAAACAGTGTGGCAGATGCTCGGTCATGCGGCAAGGTGTCTCAAGGGGATTAGAAACTGCATCCAGACACAGTGGAACAGATCTGGAAAACCTATGGGAGAGCAACTGTGGACCTGTTTGCGAGCAGTCAGATAACTCATTGTCCGACATGGTTTTCCCTGGGAGAAGAAAACGGCAGCGTTGGGCCAGGATGCTCTGGCCCACGACTGGCCGAGGGCCATCCTTTATGCCTTTCCCCCTCTACCACTGTTGTGGAGGACTCTCTGCCATGTGCACGATCACGGTCACCATGTGCTATTGATAGCTCCTTGTGGGTGCAATCAGTTAAATTATTGATATTAAGTGATCAATCTCGTTAAATCAGTCTCATTAAATTTTGAAGGTCAATAATTAAAATGAATCAATCCCATTGAATCGTTTAATTTGACTCGTTTGAATTGAATCATACCATAGAATCAGTCTCACTTGAAATGAATCATTCAGTGAATCGTTCAATGAATCGTTTAGTGAATCATTCAGTGAATCGTTCAATGAATCGTTTAGTGAATCATTTAGTGAATCGTTCAATGAATCATTTAGTGAATCATACCATTAATCCTGGTGCTTAATAATAAATTACCAAACAGCTAAATTATGGTATATTTCCAAATTATTACGATCACTTACCATATTACATAACATGCACCCTTTTTGAATTCTTTGAGAAGATTGGGGACTTCAGATATTGTTGTTCACACAAATAAACACAGTTTGTTTAATAAATGAATTTATTATACAAAGATAAAGATAAAATAATAAATCAATATATACAAGCAGTGAGGTGTGTGAGAGAAGGACTTGACCATGTGTTTAGCCTCGTGTAGCTAACTACACGTGGTGGAGGCCTAGCTTGTTGGTAGCTAAACAAAAGAATGTTATCTAAACAGAACAAAGGATTAGCTCTGTGTTTAGCCTTGTGTTGCTAGTGTGAGTTTGCTAAAGGGCCCTATGGCCTAGCTAAAGCGTGTTTGTGAAAGGCCCTATGGCCTAGCTAAAGTGTGGTGGTTAGGCCTGGTGAGGCCTACTGAGCACGTGTTGCTAAAGACAAAGGGAAGCTATCTAAAGTGTATCAGGCCTGGTCAGGCCTGTTGAGCACATGTTCTCAGTAACAAAAAGATTCCACACTCATAACATTACCAAACTCACTGAAGCCTTGATAAGGTCAAAATGTATGATAAGGAAATGAAGGTGTTAGTCAGAATAAGAGAGAGAGAGAGAGAGAGAGAGAGAGAGCGCATGCACAACTTATTAAAACAATTGAGAGAACATAGAACCAAAAATAAATCAACACGCTGCATGTCTAACAGTGTAACATAAACCTGGGTTTAAATTCACACTATTTCAATAAAAGCAAATTCCTAAGACTATCCTAATTATGCCCAAATGCCAAAATCTTACTTAATCCTGCCTTTAGCAAGATATGAAGAACTATTCGCCGGTGTAGTTTCAGGCCTTGCCGTGGGAGCACGTGAGCCGCTCGTGATGGAGGCGCAGAGAACTTTCGGGTCCAGCGGAGCACTTGGGTGGTTCCTGTGGAAAGCAGAGGATTCTTGGTCCGAACCTCAGCGTTCGTGAGGAAAAGTCTCTGATCAGAATAAGATGCACAGCGCTTTTGAGTTAAAAAGGATTCAATCGCTTCTTAACTTTTAACTGCCTGGGCTGCAGTCGTGACATCACTTCTAATGCAAGTAAACCGGTTGTAACTCAGGTTGAGTTTAAAGATCGCGCGACTCTAGAGTTTACCTTTGCCAAGGGTAAGAAAGAAAATCGCGCCGAGTGATGGATCTTGCAAGAAAGAAGACGTCTTTCGGGTGGAGAGCGCCTCTTTATACGTCCAGATTCATCGGAAGCCAGACGTGAGAGACAAAGATGGTGGAGCTTCCGCTTGGATTTATGCGTGCATGGCAGACTGACGTAGGTGATCCCGCCCACGCGTGCCGTAGGTCACACGGAAGTTGCCTGGGAATTGTAGTTCTGACACAAGATGGCGGCATGATACCTACACTCCTCATTGGCCATCCAGGCCATGGTTCCAGCTCCTGCTGTCACTACTAGTGATACCCCTTGTCAGCTGCCCAGCAGGCCCGACTTGCTGACGCAGATGGAGGGCAGGATTCAACACCCATGTCCCGAACACCTGAAGCTCTGGGTGTGGCCCTTGGGGCCCCGGGGCTACTACTGGAGTGTTCAGAAGGGACCAGGAACACTGTGGTGAACGCACGTGCAGAATCTACCCGACGCTTGTATGCAGGCAAGTGGAAGGTGTTCTGTGATTGGTGTGCAGAACGCAACATCGACCCCCTAAGCTGCTCTGTTCCACAGATTTTAGATTTCCTGCAGCACCTTTTAGAGCTTGGCAGGGCTGCATCTACACTTAAGGTGTATGTTGCAGCACTAACAGCCCACCGTTCAGAGGTTGGAGGTGTTTCACTTGGGTCCCACCGGCTGGTGGTAGCCTTTTTGAGAGGGGCAGTTTGTCTTAATCCTCCTCATTTTGTGCGGAGTCCGTCATGGGATCTGAACACTGTGCTCAAATCCCTTTGCTTGCCTCCTAATGAGCCCCTGGCAGCAGCTGACATTAAGTGGCTATCTGTTAAAACAGCTTTTCTCCTTGCCATCACAACAGCCCGGCATGTGAGTGAGCTACATGCCCTCTCAGTGAGTACTGTTTGTCTTCGTTGGGGCCCTATGTTTGACAGTGTTTCATTGTGGCCTAACCCAGCTTTCCTCCCCAAAGTCTTATCTCCCCAGTTTAGCAACCAGCCGATTTTGCTGACTGCTATACCGGCAGACAGGACGGACTTGCGTGCTGAGTTGTGCCCTGTCAGGGCTCTGAGGTTTTATTTTGATAGGACGGCAGCCTTTCGTACGACAGACCAATTGTTTGTTTTGGTGGCGCTCCGAGAGAAAGACCTCTGTCCAAGCAGCGGCTCTCCGGTTGGGTTGTGGAGGCAATCACCCATACCTATGAATCTATTGTCATAGCCACAATGTACACCTTATAAAAACTTTTTTTTTTTTTAACGATTATTATGAACACAACTCTAATTTATTTCATGTTGTCTCCAGTGTACAGACTCAAAGTCAAGGTTGTGTTGGTTTGCACTAGAAGCAAATCTGAGTTAATGATATTGATGAGTTAATGATGACACTGCATTATTATTATTATTATTATTATTATTCACTATTTTATGTTATTTCTTAAGTGCATGTCAGGACAAATGTGTCTTGAACGTGCTGCCAAAGTCCCACCACTCATATTACAGCAAACACAGGAAACATTGACAGTCGGACAGTGTGATGTACAAGTGTTTTTTTTTTTTTTCATTTTTATTATTTATTCAGTTATTTATTTCCATTGCAATATGTAAATATCCTGTGTTTGGATGTTAAGAGCATTTCTATATTTTATTGGGGTGATTTTCTGTTATTCTATGATTACTTGTGCAAGATGGACATTTCTGATAATCATTATGTTACACCCCACTCAATTGTGGCTCTTGAATAAAGTTCATGAGGGAGATATTCCAGCGACCTGCAGGTGCCATGCGGTGCCTGGCTGATGTCAATTAAAAGTTCACGTGAACAACTTCGGGCCGAGACGTTGTGGCGACACACTCTCGGATGCGCTCGACACAGCTGGACAGCTCTCGGTGCCCTCGCTTCAGAGACTCTTGTCGATTTTGGATATTTTTCCCTCGCGTTGGATTATGCTTTTCGGACTTTTCCCTTCACGGATGCCTCTGGAAACACCACTGCTACTTCGGAGGACATTTAAAGACTGTGAACAGTTCGACGGTCAGGGCAATGGGACCTGCTGACCGGCGCTTGCCTAACGCGAGGCACAAAGGGACCGTGAGATAAATTCTGTGTCCTTTATATTTTATGTTACGAATATGTCTGTATTTTGATGGGGTTTGAAAAGGGAACCTTTTGTTTTGTGACCTAGGCCTAGGGTTTTGTGTGTGTAACATGTTGGGGTTTTGTTTGAACATGTTTCACTTCTGATTAATGTTAAAACTTTTCTATAACCGAATTCGGTGTTGGGCTTTTTTGTGATAACCTCTCACGTAACAACAGAATGTTGGAGGACTTTGAGAACGTGAGTAAAGAAGGTTTGCAAGTTCAACTGTTGTTAATTAAAAGGTGTTATGGTTAGGAATGGTATGCAGAAAAGACAAAAGAAAACCACCAGACATTTTTATGTCTAAGTGACATGCTATGTTGATGCTTTGTACTGTAAAACTGTTGTTAAAGGGGAACTGGAGGCAATTTTTTTATTATCAAAATTCCATTTCTCATTTTATCAAATATAGGAATGCATTTTTGATCGCTATTTTGTCTCTGCTATAGCAAGCTATGAGTGTTTGAAATATGCTCTGTAATATATCAGTCCGTATGTCAAAGCAATGGCCATAAACGAGATTCGTTGAGACCTGTGCGAGACATCGTAGGACGGAAGTAAAACGAACAGCAGAAATCAAAGTGACTGACGTCTGCCAACGTTGTCAAAAGACGCGCATGCCCTCTTTTGAATGCTGACGTAATCAAGCCGGAAGTTTTCCCTGTGTCCGAAATCGCGCCCTACTCACTATATAGGGCACTATATAGTGGGGACGCCGTTTTGTAGTGATGTCCGAAACCTTAGTGAGGATTATATGGGAAATGCGCTCAGTATAATATGTATTTATCACAAAAATAGATGCATGTATTTATTATTTTGAAAACCCACCAGCCGCCTGATCTGGTACGTTTTAACTGTGCGACAGTGATGACGTAAATACCAGCACGACGGACTCGTCCTTATACTGTCGTTTCTCCAACTCTTCTCTATTCCACGTTGGTTCGAAGTCGTATGGAATAATCTCCATCACTGACAAAGCTGGCAAATCTCGAAATAAATCTAAATTGGAATGATATGGCGATTTGGCTGCTGTGTAAACAGTTTTCAAAATGGTGGCACTGACACTTCACCTTTGAAGTCTTGTGAAGATCGTGTGGATAAGCGACACCTGCTGTGAACCATACGAACTACATTCAACATGGCTAAAACCCGAAAAGACCGATAAGTGTAATATAATATGCCAATACGAGTCACGATACAAGGTTACTAAAACCGAAAATGTAATTCAATAACACGTTAATTAAGAAATAAAGCAAGTTTAAAAATGACTTCAGTTCCCCTTTAACTGTCTAACTTGTTCTTTCTCATTCAGATATTAGCACATTTTTGTGTATCTATCTCTGCTGTAGGCTCATGGGCGTCGCCACCATTGAATGTGAAGGGGACATGTCCCCCCCACATTTCATAATTCTTCGTTTGGACCCCCCCACATTTAACATAAAATATTAGTTCACCCAGCGCCGTTTCTATTGCTTCGTGAAAGAATCCATTCCACTTGATTGATAAGAGAATACACAGACCACTGAAAATCCACTCCGGGTTTTCCGGGCGTTACCTGCAACAACTCACCGCGCGCGAGTGAAGTGAATCTCAACGCGAGCAGACAAATGTTGGTGCAGCTGCTGGAAAGTGGACGAGGTGACGTCATCCCCATTGCAACCTCACAATGTCTAGCTTTTGCTAAAACCTTATTCTTTTGTTATACGCCCTCAAAATTAACCCTAGGACACGTTAAATTAATATTCAACTAAACAGTGAAATAAGCTTAGCCTAATGGGGTATTCTTGGTTGATGATGAATTGTTTGCAGTATTTGCTCCTCCCCAGACACAATGGACATAAGGACATTCTTTACAAAGAAGAGGAAAGTCAGTCAAAATTTCCCCACAGGACAGGGTTTTTTTGTCCCAATGGAAATGTTAGCGCAGTTAGCTGGCTAGTCAATGTTAGGAGATGTATCAGCTAGCTTAACGTTAGCTATCATTTAATTCAAACCCAGTAGGCCTGCCTTACTGTAATGCCAAGAATGAGGTCAAGTCTGCTCTGATGATATTTACTGGTTCCCTGTTGTGATCCGGAGAACTTGTTTTGTCTGGTCTTTGGCAGTTTTCTGGAAAGTAAAGTGGGAAATCAGTGTATGGGGAAGGAATAGTAGAAAGGAAAGTAACTGAGAGAGATGGATGTTATTCCAGGTGGATTGTGAAGGAAAGGGGGATAAAAGTTATGAAGTGGTAGAAATTGTGGTGGCACCAATATAAGAAGGAGTTATATCTATAAATCTATTTGTTATACTAATCTGTAAATGCTACCGTAGTACCACCATTGCATGTAGGTTGACAAAACTGCACTTGTTCATTGTGTGAAGTTCTCTTTTATGTGTCATTGCTTGACCCAGTGTAATTTTGTGTTATGAAGACTGCATGATGCCATGCCATTTTTGTTATGAGTATCACTAAATCGGAAAAAAGTAAAATGCACCCACTAAAGTCACTGTTGGTGGTGAACAAAATTGCACCTGTTCATTGTGTGAAGTTATTTTTTATGCGTCACCGTTGCTTGACACAGTGTGATTTTGTGTTATGAAGTTTGCATGATGCCATGTCATGCCTGTTCATTGTGTGAAATTATGAATATTCTTATTTTTAAACATACAGTCGAGTGTCACTATTGCTTGGCCCAGTGGCATGTTGTGTTACATCTAAAACTAAATAGAAAACACAAAATAAAAAGTAAAATGCACCCATAAAGTCATTGTTGGTGATAAATTGTGTCACATTCATCTCATTATCTTAGGCGTAGCGGTGGGTTTAAAAAACAGGCTGATGAATATATGGACTAGTTGAATGAGGACTTATTGTTGAGTCTCTAAAATAGTCATTGAATTAAGTGACTTTTGTAGGTAAAATTAGGTGTTTAACAACCTGTTAAAAAATACACCAGAATGCAGGAAATGGCATCTAATTAATTAAAAATTTTCTGGCGGAGGACCCCCCGCCAGTGTGTCCCCCCCACATTAAAAATGCTTCTGACGCCCCTGTGTAGGCTTTAACCCTTTCGCCACTGTAGACCGATACTGTGGTCTCGTTGTAGTAGGGAAACCCCTTCTGGAAAAATTATACAGTGGTGAAAGTGTTAAAACTACAATTCTTCACACTTCAGAGCATTTTGCATGAACTGGTCTGACATATCAGTGCAGTCAGGATTGCTGCTCTCGTGCAATGTCTAGGGTTTATTTTTTTTTAAATGAGATCAAGAGCTCTAAAAAAAAGGCAGAAAGACCAGCAGCTGTGAAAGTCCTCACCATCAAATTCCACACCACCAGTTAATCCGGGTGCAGTCAGATGAGAGAAGTGCTTCATTTGCAAATATTTAATGTCCTGGGTTGATCCTCATGGTTCAACAAGTCTACTAAAAGGACTATGATTATTAGTATTCTGCACTAACAACCAGCAGGTTGTGAGGTTAACTTCCAACGCTGCTTCGATTTTACTCTACCCTAACGTAATTAATGAATAAATAAATAAATAAAAATGCAAGCCGATATTACACTGCCAGAAACTAGCAAATCAATATTTACTATAAATGACAGATGGTGTTTAAGGTGGTTTGATTACTCAATAATTAGATACAGTGGGGCAAAAAAGTATTTAGTCAGTCACCAATTGTGCAAGTTCTCCCACTTAAAAAGATGAGAGGCCTGTAATTTTCATAATAGGTATACCTCAACTAAGAGACAGAATGAGAAAAAAAAAATCCAGAAAATCACATTGTCTGATTTTTAAAGAATTTATTTGCAAATTATGGTGGAAAATAAGTATTTGGTCAATAACAAAAGTTCATCTCAATACTTTGTTGGCAATGACAGAGGTCAAATGTTTCTGTAAGTCTTCACAAGGTTTTCACACACTGTTGCTGGTATTTTGGCCCATTCCTCCATGCAGATCTCCTCTAGAGCAGTGATGTTTTGTGGCTGTCGCTGGGCAACACGGACTTTCAACTCCCTCCAAAGATTTTCTATGGGGTTGAGATCTGGAGACTGGCTAGGCCACTCCAGGACCTTGAAATGCTTCTTACGAAGCCACTCTTTCGTTGCCCGGGCAGTGTGTTTGGGATCATTGTCATGCTGAAAGACCCAGCCACGTTTCATCTTCAATGCCCTTGCTGATGGAAGGAGGTTTTCACTCAAAATCTCATGATACATGGCCCCATTCATTCTTTCCTTTACACGGATCAGTCGTCCTGGTCCCTTTGCAGAAAAACAGCCCCAAAGCATGATGTTTCCACCCCCATGCTTCACAGTAGGTATGGTGTTCTTTGGATGCAACTCAGCATTCTTTCTCCTCCAAACACGACAAGTTGAGTTTTTACCAAAAAGTTCTATTTTGGTTTCATCTGACCATATGACATTCTCCCAATCCTCTTCTGGATCATCCAAATGCTCTCTAGCAAACTTCAGACGGGCCTGGACACGTACTGGCTTAAGCAGGGGGACACGTCTGGCACTGCAGGATTTGAGTCCCTGGCGGCGTAGTGTGTTACTGATGGTAGCCTTTGTTACTTTGGTCCCAGCTCTCTGCAGGTCATTCACTAGGTCCCCCCTTGTGGTTCTGGGATTTTTGCTCACCGTTCTTGTGATCATTTTGACCCCACGGGGTGAGATCTTGCGTGGAGCCCCAGATCGAGGGAGATTATCAGTGGTCTTGTATGTCTTCCATTTTCTAATTATTGCTCCCACAGTTGATTTCTTCACACCAAGCTGCTTACCTATTGCAGATTCAGTCTTCCCAGCCTGGTGCAGGTCTACAATTTTGTTTCTGGTGTCCTTTGACAGCTCTTTGGTCTTGGCCATAGTGGAGTTTGGAGTGTGACTGTTTGAGGTTGTGGACAGGTGTCTTTTATACTGATAACGAGTTCAAACAGGTGCCATTAATACAGGTAACGAGTGGAGGACAGAGGAGCCTCTTAAAGAAGAAGTTACAGGTCTGTGAGAGCCAGAAATCTTGCTTGTTTGTAGGTGACCAAATACTTATTTTACCGAGGAATTTACCAATTAATTCATTAAAAATCCTACAATGTGATTTCCTGGATTCTTTCCCCCCATTCTGTCTCTCATAGTTGAAGTGTACCTATGATGAAAATTACAGGCCTCTCTCATCTTTTTAAGTGGGAGAACTTGCACAATTGGTGGCTGACTAAATACTTTTTTGCCCCACTGTACATATTCATATAAATTTGTTGGGTTTTTTTTCTAAAAATGCAACTAAAATAAAATCGCAGGCATCAAACGGCTCTCCTTTTCAGTGCTCTTTTTTTTGTTTTTGTATTTCTTTCTTGTTTGTGCACCATCGGTTCTGCGAACATCCAGTACACCCACCAGACACTTTTAGCCATCGGTGACCAACACCAGATATCTGTTTCGAGCGACTTTCTCTTCACGCGTAACATCCCGGATGACATAGCGAGACCGCCGGGCTCTCCGTGGATTGTTGTCAGGTCTAGGAGGCAGCGCAGACGGAGGGGGGAGAGGAAGCAGAAGCGGGACCGCAGGTCCGGTGCTATGCTAAGGCTAAGAAAACAACCACACAAGCCACCTCTACCAAGCCTGTATCTCTCCAATGCTAGATCCCTGGTACATAAAACGGATGATCTGGAATTACAACTCGCTGGAAATCGCCATGTTTGGGACTGCTGTGTTTTAATTATCACAGAAACCTGGCTTCATCCGGAAATACCCGATGCTAGCTTGCAGCTAGCAGGCCGCACTGTGCTCCGCTGGGATAGAAATGAGAACTCCGGTAAGAGTAGAGGAGGGGGGCTCTGTATTTACATGCATGACAATTGGTGTAACAACGGAACAATTATAGATAAACACTGTTCCCCAGACCTTGAGTACATGTCTGTAAGATGCCAGCCTTTTTTCTACCGAGAGAGCTAACTGTGGTGATTGTCACAGCTGTGTATATTCCACCTGACGCCAGTGTAAACACAGCACCCTCCCTCCTGCTGAACACCATAAACAAACAGCAGCGGGCCCACCCTGACGATGTTCACATAATCGCAGGAGACTTTAATAAGGCCAACTTGAAGACTGTACTGCCAAAGTTATACCAACATGTTAAGTGTTCTACTAGAGGGGAGAACACTCTGGATCATGTTTACTCCAACATCAAGCACGCGTACAGAGCCATACCCCTCCCCCACCTTGGCCAGTCAGACCATCTTTCCCTCCTGCTCTCCCCAGCCTACACCCCCCTCAGATGCAGAGCCAGGCCCACCACAAGGACCATCACAACCTGGCCTGACAATGCACTCTCCAAACTACAGGACTGCTTTAAACAGACAGATTGGGACTTATTTGAACACCTGGAGCTGGAGACATTCACAGGAACGGTGCTGGACTATATCAAGTTCTGCATCGGGAATGTGACGGTGGATAAAAACATCCGGGTCTTCCCAAACCAGAAACCCTGGATGACCAGCCAGGTCCGCTCACTCCTCAGGGCTCGCGATGCTGCCTTCAGGTCAGGTGATAGAGCTCTGTACAGAGCTGCTCGAGCTGATCTGAAAAGAGGAATAAATAAAGCCAAGGCGGACCACAGGCTGCGCATAGAATCCCACCTGTCCAGCAGCAACACACGGGAGGTGTGGCAGGGCATTCAGGACATCACAAACTTCAGAGACTGTGATGCGCCAACAGGAGACTGGAGTGCGCCGCTAGCAGAGGAGCTAAATCGCTTCTTTGCTCGCTTTGAAATATCTCAGCAGCACTCATCTGCTCCTGCCCTGCCCTCACCACCACACAGCTCCTACACCACTCCTTTCACTGTCCAGGAGCACGATGTCAGATGGGTGTTCCTGGCAGTGAACCCCAAGAAAGCTGCTGGCCCAGATGGTGTACCTGGTAAGGTGCTTGAAGCGTGCACCCACCAGCTCGCCCCTACCTTCACCAGGATCTTTAACCTCTCCCTGGCTCAGGCAGTCATCCCACCCTGCCTAAAATCTGCAACAATGATCCCAGTGCCAAAGAAGTCTCCCGTCACCAGCCTGAATGATTACCGTCCTGTGGCCCTCATCCCGGTAATCATGAAGTGCTTCAAGAGACTAGTTCTTCAGCACATCAAGGACCACCTCCCCCCAGACTTCGACCCCTACCAGTTCGCATATCGCACAAACAGATCCACAGAGGACACCATCGCCGTAGCTCTCCACTCTGCGCTAAATCACCTGGAGCAGCAGCAGAGCTACGTCCACATACTCTTTGTGGATTACAGTTCAGCTTTTAATACAATAATCCCGGACATCCTTATTAGAAAACTGGACACTCTCGGCCTCCCCCCTCTCACATGTGCCTGGTTAAAGGACTTTCTTACTAACCGGCCCCAGACTGTGAGACTTGGCCCCCACTTCTCCTCCACCCGCACGTTGAGCACCGGCTCTCCACAGGGCTGTGTACTGAGCCCCCTCCTGTACTGCCTCTACACCCACGACTGTAGTTCGACCCACAACAACAACCTCATCGTCAAGTTTGCTGACGACACCACAGTGGTCGGACTCATCTCAAAGGGAGACGAGGCAGCCTACAGAGAGGAGGTCCTGAAGTTGGCAGCCTCGTGTTCAGAAAATAACCTCGCTCTGAACACCAAGAAAACCAAAGAGCTCATTGTTGACTTCAGGAAGCACAGCACCGACCTAGCCCCCCTCTACATCAACAACGTGTACAACCCCGATTCCAAAAATGTTGGGACAAAGTACAAATTGTAAATAAAAACGGAATGCAATGATGTGGAAGTTTCAAAATTCCATATTTTATTCAGAATAAAACATAGATGACATATCAAATGTTTAAACTGAGAAAATGTATCATTTAAAGAGAAAAATTAGGTGATTTTAAATTTCATGACAACACCACATCTCAAAAAAGTTGGGACAAGGCCATGTTTACCACTGTGAGACATCCCCTTTTCTCTTTACAACAGTCTGTAAACGTCTGGGGACTGAGGAGACAAGTTGCTCAAGTTTAGGGACAGAAATGTTAACCCATTCTTGTCTAATGTAGGATTCTAGTTGCTCAGCTGTCTTGGGTCTTTTTTGTCGTATCTTCCGTTTTATGATGCGCCAAATGTTTTCTATGGGTGAAAGATCTGGACTGCAGGCTGGCCAGTTCAGTACCCGGACCCTTCTTCTACGCAGCCATGATGCTGTAATTGATGCAGTATGTGGTTTGGCATTGCCATGTTGGAAAATGCAAGGTCTTCCCTGAAAGAGACGTCGTCTGGATGGGAGCATATGTTGCTCTAGAACCTGGATATACCTTTCAGCATTGATGGTGTCTTTCCAGATGTGTAAGCTGCCCATGCCACATGCACTAATGCAACCCCATACCATCAGAGATGCAGGCTTCTGAACTGAGCGCTGATAACAACTTGGGTCGTCCTTCTCCTCTTTAGTCCGAATGATACGGCGTCCCTGATTTCCATAAAGAACTTCAAATTTTGATTCGTCTGACCACAGAACAGTTTTCCACTTTGCCACAGTCCATTTTAAACGAGCCTTGGCCCAGAGAAGACGTCTGTGCTTCTGGATCATGTTTAGATACGGCTTCTTCTTTCAACTATAGAGTTCAAAGAAGAAGCCGTATCTAACTATAAACCTCATAGTAGAATTAATGAGTTCAAATTCCCGTACAATCACGGGACTTTGAACTCATTAATTCTGCTATGAGGTTTACATATCTGACTACTTATTCCTCTTCATTGTCAATTGCCAGATTAATACCATTAACATACACATTAAACTGTTCCCATATCTTTTCAAACATATCTTGCCTTCCTTTTCGTATACATGTCACTCTCTCCAAAGGCAAAGTTGTGAGCATTTGCTTCACCCAATACGTAACATTTGGTCTGCTGGTCTTCTTCCAAAACATTGCAATGGATCTTTTGGCATGCAACAAACACATATCTATTAATATTCATTCACTTTTGTTGTATTTGTGACCTTTTGGATAAAGTCCTAAGACAAAAAGTGCAGGATCCATTGGAATATTTTTTAAATCATTTTTTCTATTGCCTTTTTAACCTCCTCCCAAAAATATTTTCTTACTGCATTGCCATACACAATGTAATAAGAGACAGAGACAGGGGACACCCTTGACAGCATCCTCTTTTAATTGTGATTGGTTCTGATATATTTTTATTTGTTAATATTTCTGCTGTAGGGTTTACATACAACAACTGAACCCATTTTAGAAATGTATTGCCACATCCAAATCTTTCCAAGATATTAAAGAGATAAGGCCACTCCACCTTATCAAAAGCTTTCTCAGCGTCTAAAGATAAGAGGGCCTTATCAGAGGGGTCTCTCAATCCTTGAATAACATTAAGGACTCTTCTGACGTTATGGAATCCTTGGCGTCCTTGAATGAACCCATTTTGATCCCTATGTATTATACTAGGTAATGTTTCTTGAAGCCGTCTTGCTAAAATTTTGCACAAAATTTTGAGGTCAGAATTTAATAAAGCTTATTGGTCTCATATTTTCACATCTGTTGTTGGGCTTCCCCGGTTTTGGCAATAATGTTATTACGGCACCGGCCATTGATTTTGGTAGACTGCCACTTTGCTTCCAAAAACACTTCTAGTAATGGCTTCAGTAATTTGGACTTAAATTTTTTATACAGATCAATTGGTAATCCATCTGGGCCAGTTGTTTTTCCTGCTTTCATACCATCAATAGCTATGCCTATTTCCTCTTCTTTTAAGTCTGCTTCTAGTTCTTCTACAAGTTCAGTAGAAATAGTTGGAAATTTCAATTTATCCAAGAATGAATTTTGGGACTGCGGGTCATATTCTACTTGAGATTCATATAAATTTTCATAATATTTTCTAAATTCCTTATTTATTTCAATAGGGTCTACTATTGTATCCCCATTATTATTTTTAATTGAAGCAATAGTTTTCCTTGTTTCTAACTGTTTTATTTGCCAGGCCAACAGTTTACCGGGCTTTTCCCCTTGTTCATAAAACGTTTGATTAAGCCTGAGCATATCTGAGGCTGCCCTATCTGCAGATAGTTTATTATACTCTGCTCTTGAGAGCAGTAATTCTTTTTCTACAGCAGGGGTTCTATTCTTAAAGACCTTTTCTTGGAGAGTTTGTATTTTAGATTCTAACTGCTGTCTCTTTTGCCGCGATTCTCTAATTTTGGATGAGGTATAACTAATTATGTGTCCTCTTAAAAAGGCTTTGAAAGCATCCCAATTAATACCTGCTGTTGTTTCATTTGTGTTATCCTTAAAATAATTATCTCTCTCATTCCCGACATACTTAATAAAGTTTTCATCTAGTAGCCATTTCTTATTTAGGCTCCATCTAGGTGGATCTTTTACCAGCTTCTTATCCACATAGATCAGACAACATGGACCATGATCTGATATTAGTATGCTACTGTAATAACAGTCCTGTATTCTAGAAGCCAGTGTTGCAGATACCAAAAAATAGTCTATACGCGAGTATGTCTTAAATGTACTCGAGTAGCAGGAGTAAGCAATATCATTGGGTTTAAAGTATCTCCATATGTCCAACAGATTCAACTCTTTAATAAGATGATTAATAATTACTCTACTTCTCTTACGAGTTTGGTCGACACCTGTGGATCTGTCCTTTATTGGGTCCAGTGTGCAGTTCCAGTCCGCTGCTATTATGTAATCTCCTGGGAGAGATGTCAGCGTGAGAAGTAGATTTGTAAAAAAGTTGGGTTCATCTGCATTTGGCCCATAAATATTTACTAGATTCAAGTTTACTGAGAGCAAAGATCCCTGGATAATCAAATATCTTCCATATTTATCTTTAATTATATCAAAGACTTGAAAGGGTATTGATTTGTGAATGAGAGTCATAACTCCTCTAGCTTGTGATGTGAATGACGCTGCATAGATGATGTTTCCCTGCCATCTCCTACTTATCCTTATATTGTCTTCCTTTAAAGTGTGAGTCTCCTGTAAAAAGACGATTTTTGAATCCATGTCTCTTAGCTTATTCATTACTTGTTTGATTTTCTTAGTTTTTTGTAAACCTCTACAATTCCAGGATATACAGTGGTGCTTGAAAGTTTGTGAACCCTTTAGAATTTTCTATATTTCTGCATAAATATGACCTAAAACATCATCAGATTTTCACACAAGTCCTAAAAGTAGATAAAGAGAACCCAGTTAAACAAATAAGACAAAAATATTATACTTGGTCATTTACTTATTGAGGAAAATGATCCAATATTACATATCTGTGAGTGGCAAAAGTATGTGAACCCCTAGGATTAGCAGTTAATTTGAAGGTGAAATTAGAGTCAGGTGTTTTCAATCAGTGGGATGACAATCAGGTGTGAGTGGGCACCCTGTTTTATTTAAAGAACAGGGATCTATCAAAGTCTGATCTTCACAACACATGTTTGTGGAAGTGTATCATGGCACGAACAAAGGAGATTTCTGAGGACCTCAGAAAAAGCATTGTTGATGCTCATCAGGCTGGAAAAGGTTACAAAACCTTCTCTAAAGAGTTTGGACTCCACCAATCCACAGTCAGACAGATTGTGTACAAATGGAGGAAATTCAAGACCATTGTTACCCTCCCCAGGAGTGGTCGACCAACAAAGATCACTCCAAGAGCAAGGCATGTAATAGTCAGCGAGGTCACAAAGGACCCCAGGGTAACTTCTAAGCAACTGAAGGCCTCTCTCACATTGGCTAATGTTAATGTTCATGAGTCCACCATCAGGAGAACACTGAACAACAATGGTGTGCATGGCAGGGTTGCAAGGAGAAAGCTACTGCTCTCCAAAAAGAACATTGCTGCTCATCTGCAGTTTGCTAAAGATCACGACAAGCCAGAAAGACTATTGGAAAAATGTTTTGTGGACAGATGAGACCAAAATAGAATTTTTTGGTTTAAATGAGAAGCGTTATGTTTGGAGAAAGGAAAACACTGCATTCCAGCATAAGAACCTTATCCCATCTGTGAAACATGGTGGTGGTAGTATCATGGTTTGGGCCTGTTTTGCTGCATCTGGGCCAGGACAGTTTGCCATCATTGATGGAACAATGAATTCTGAATTTTACCAGCAAATTCTAAAGGAAAATGTCAGGACATCTGTCCATGAACTGAATTTCAAGAGAAGGGGGGTCATGCAGCAAGACAACGACCCTAAGCACACAAGTCATTCTACCAAAGAATGGTTAAAGAAGAATAAAGTTCATGTTTTGGAATGACCAAGTTAAAGTCCTGACTTTAATCCAATCAAAATGTTGTGGAAGGACCTGAAGCGAGCAGTTCATGTGAGGAAACCCACCAACATCCCAGAGTTGAAGCTGTTCTGTATGGAGGAACGGGCTAAAATTCCTCCAAGCCGGTGTGCAGGACTGATCAACAGTTACCGCAAACGTTTAGTTGCAGTTATTGCTGCACAAGGGGGTCACACCAGATACTGAAAGCAAAGGTTCACATACTTTTGCCACTGACAAGTATGTAATATTGGATCATTTTCCTGGATAAATAAATGACCATGTATAATATTTTTGTCTCATTTGTTTAACTGGGTTCTCTTTATCTACTTTTAGGACTTGTGTGAAAATCTGATGATGTTTTAGGTCATATTTATGCAGAAATATAGAAAATTCTAAAGGGTTCACAAACTTTCAAGCACCACTGTACATTTAAGTTCTACCCTTTGAGACATTCAGAGTGTTACACCACAGTGGTCCCTTAGTAAAAGTAGCATGACTGAGAAGTTCAACCAGTGGTGTAGTGGAGATTTTTAAAGTGGGGGTACGCGATTCGTGTCATCGATTTGATATCATGTCAGAAGCGGTAGCCTTTGTTTGGTCGCCTATGTTTGGTACGAATGATTTGTATAAATGTTACGTTCTTTTAACAACACAAGAGGGCACAAGAAGACACTTTTTTCAGACATTTTTATGTGTGCAATTTTCATTCGTGTTTGTCAGTACAGCCCAACTGCTATGGCGAAAAGCCGCGGTTTATTTTGTCTCCAATAAATATGCCGAAATGGCTAAAGAGGAACAAATTCGCCTTCTCCTTCCGAATGCATCGTCGTAGACAGCACCACTCTGCTGCTGGAACTCAACATAAACCTTGCATAGGTTTAACATGGACTATCAGGCGTGAAGCCAAAATATTGGAAATTATGATACACAAACACCTTTGTTCATGTTCGATTCATGTTCATTTGAGCCGAGCTGCATTCGGAATTCGATATTTTTACTAGCCTACTTACTGCCGTGGCAACAGCTACAGCATGTGTCCAGAAGTTCAAAAAAAGTCACGTCACTCACTCACATCGCATACAAACCAGCAATGGGCTGAAATTTATTATAAAAGGCACCAATCGAATAAATCAAGCATTTAGTCTGGTGCGATTGAGGCACCTTCATATACAAAATACATGACATGCAGCCATTAAAATGGCGGAGTCAACTGTTTACATAATTCTAATATCTCGGCTGCGTTTAGAATGCATTCTACTTTGCGTCGCTACGTTTTACGTAACGTTCGATTGGGGGGGGCATTGATGATGAGCACAAAGGCACGTGTCACTTACTGTAGAGCGTATAAACTCAGGCCACTGAATGACAGGTTGTCTCGTCTCGTCTTCTTCCGCTTTATCCGGGACCGGGTCGCGGAGGCAGCAGTCTAAGCAGGGAAGCCCAAACTTCCCTTTCCCCAGACACCTCGGCCAGCTCCTCGGGAAGAACACCGAGGCGTTCCCAGGCCAGCCGAGAGACATAGTCCCTCCAGCGTGTCCTGGGTCTTCCCCGGGGCCTCCTCCCGGGGGGACATGCCTGGAACACCTCCCCAGGGAGGCGTCCAGGATGACAGGTTGTTTTTTTTTTAATCTCACCTCGGGAGAAGTGGGTGGACGGCGTACCCCCGCGTACCACGCCCACTACACCCCTGCATTTAACCATTAAAACATACACTGAACTTACTGAACCATGAGAAAAAATGAACCCCATTTCCCCAACTGAATGAAAAGCCCCCCTTAGCTTATGCTGCTTCCAGCTACTTATGGATAGATCCCTGGATCAATCCTATTGGCCTTCTTGTTATGAAATACACAAAAGAGAGAAAAAAAGGGAAAACATAAAACAAACAAACAATCAACCCTCCTTGCTCCTTGCTACAAACCTGCAAGAATAAACACACCTAGGTACGTATAGTGTATGACAAGCTTCGTTAGTTATCAGGATACAATACACTGACATCTCTTTTAGCCTTAACATGTAAATTAACTTTATTCAGAATTGAAATAAAATAGATGAATAAGAAAATAAGCCTGAAGGCAGTACTCAATAGAGTCGCATCATAAAATGAAAAAAAAAAAATTGAGGGCGACTCTGTTGGAAAGACTTCAAAAAAATCTTACTGTACAGTCCCTCTTGCCGTGCGTGTGATCACATAGTGCGCTCAGTAACTGTCACTCAGTTCTCTTCATTCATTTCTCCAGCTTTTTCTTTGACCTTGTTTACAAACTCCTGCACCTCCGTCGGCGTATTAAAGGTGTGTGTTTGCTCTCTGTAAGTCACCACCAGCTTAGCTGGGGGCATTATGCCGTGTCCGAGTCCCAGGCTCCGCAGCTGCTGTCACACTGTCATATTTTTTCGTTGTCTGTGCACTTCAGTTGCCAGGTCGTTGTAGAATCAGACGTGCTTGTTCTTGTAAAGGCCGTCTTTCTTCGACTTGGCTGCTTTCATCACAAGTTTCTGCTTGTAGTTCTGAAACTTCATTATTAAAGTTCTCGGTGGCTCTTCAGTGTCCCGTCTCGGTCCGACTTGGTGCGCCCTTTCCAACACTACTGGGCTTCGCAGAGGGGCCAGATCTAGCGCCTCCGGGAGCCAGCTCTCCAGAAATGAGCAGGGATCTGGGACCTCCGCTCCCTCGGGCAGATTTACTAACCTCAGATTATTCAGCCGCGATCTCATTTCCATGTTGATAATTTTATCTTCCGGAGTTTTATTCCTTTTTTCCAGTGTCTGAACCGTCTCTTTTAACTTGGTCTGTTCGTCCTCCACTGTGGACAACCGTATCTCCGCTTCTGTTACTCTTTCAGTACAATCAACCAGTTCTTTCTTCGTTTTTTCAACTGCGGTCAGAATTCCATCCAATCTGGTCAAAAAGTCGGACCTTAGGTTGTTTATTGCCATCAGTATTTCTTCTTTAGCCCCACAGAGCTCAGTTCCACATTGCTCTGCAGCTGCTGTGTCGGAGTTAGCTTCTTTGCTAGCGCTGCGCTCCATCCTTTGCGTCCCGAAGCTAATTAACTTCGCCTGCATTGTTGTTTTCCCTCTGTCCCTGCTCGTTTTCCCAGTGTTCGGCATCACCTCGTCTTATTCAACGTTCGCCTGTACTCTTTCAAGGTCTAATTTGCAATTTACATCAGGATTTGTTCAAGTTCGTAGCGGAGCGGACTTGAACATGACTCTCTAGCTCACGGCCATAACCGGAAAACACAATAAAAGCATTCTACTCTATTCCAAAGGACATGAGTGGAGTAAAAAATAAGGATAAGAAAAACAAGACTGATGAAAATTAGCATGATGAAAGTTAAGTCTCTACACCAAATCTGTTGAGCAATATATTAGATACGGTTTTTCATGGAGTGTGTGCACCACCAGAGACTTTTCCAGTACAAAGAATGAAGTTAAAGAGGTGAAATTTCCCAGGCGTGATCTTACCAGGTAGGCGATGACATCATAGCCTTGTTCCTTGAGCCACACCAAGATGCATGATGTGTCGAGACCGCCGCTGTACGCCAGGATCACTGTACCTTTCAACATTTTTCTTCACCTTTCGTAAACCAGGGAAAATAGAATTAAAGTCTGAACAACCAGCCAGCGATGATACAAGATTCACAAAGATATTGTTAAGGAAATCTGGAGTGTGTTCTCAGAGCAGAAATGGTCATCCTTCATCTATCTTAGATGACCTGAGAACAATAGCTAAAACTCGTACTGTATTTGATCTGAAACCTCATCTCATTATCTCTAGCCGCTTTATCCTGTTCTACAGGGTCGCAGGCAAGCTGGAGCCTATCCCAGCTGACTACGGGCGAAAGGCGGGGTACACCCTGGATAAGTCGCCAGGTCATCACAGGGCTGACACACAGAGACACACAACCATTCACACTCACACCTACGGTCAATTTAGAGTCACCAGTTAACCTAACCTGCATGTCTTTGGACTGTGGGGGAAACCGGAGCACCCAGAGGAAACCCACGCGGAGAACATGCAAACTCCACACAGAAAGGCCCTCGCCGGCCACGGGGCTCAAACCCAGGACCTTCTTGCTGTGAGGCGACGGCGCTAACCACTACTACCACCGTGCCGCCGCTCTGAAACCTCTGATTTAATATGGAATTAATTTGATATGGATTAAATTAAACCTAATTTAGAAATGGGGGGGGGTTGTAAGTTTTATTATTCTTTGAGTTCATTTTAAACTCATATAGAAAAACAGCAACATTACAGCTTTTCTGAAATTCACTGCCTGACTAGAACCAGGAGGAAGTGACATTAAAAGAAAGCTTGCTGAAAGCTAATGATTACAGCTCAGTGAATGTAGATTAACAAATTAACTTTTAACAGTGGTGCTTGAAAGTTTGTGAACCCTTTAGAATGTTCTATATTTCTGCATAAATATGGCCTAAAACATCATCAGATTTTCACATAAGTCCTAAAAGTAGATAAAGAGAACACAGTTAAACAAATGAGACAAAAATATTATACTTGGTCATTTATTTATTGAGGAAAATGATCCAATATTACATATCTGTGATATGTAATATGTAATATCACAGATATGTAATATTGGATCAATATTGTGATATGTAATATCTGTGATATGTAATATGGCTGTCTATGAACTGAATCTCAAGAGGTGGGTCATGCAGCAAGACAGCAACCCTAAGCACACAAGTCGTTCTACCAAAGAATGGTTAAAGAAGAATAAAGTTAATGTTTTGGAATGGCCAAGTCAAAGTTCTGACTTTAATCCAATCAAAATGTTGTGGAAGGACCTGAAGCGAGCAGTTCATGTGAGGAAACCCACCAACATCCCAGAGTTGAAGCTGTTCTGTACGGAGGAACGGGCTAAAATTCCTCCAAGCCGGTGTGCAGGACTGATCAACAGTTACTGGAGATGTTTAGTTGCAGTTATTGCTGCACAAGGGGGTCACACCAGATACTGAAACCAAAGGTTCACATACTTTTGCCACTCACAGATATGTAATACTGGATCATTTTCCTCAATAAATAAATGACCAAGTATAATATATTTTTGTCTCATTTGTTTAACTGGGTCCTCTTTATCTACTTTTAGGACTTGTGTGAAAACCTGATGATGTTTTAGGTCATTATGCAGAAATAGAGAAAATTCTAAAGGGTTCACAAACTTTCAAGCACCACTGTAAATCCAAAATACTAAGTATTGACAAAATATTAAGTTTGACGTCAATATTATAGAAGCTTAATATTTGTTAGTGAACCCAGTCTTTTAATATTATTACATTATTATATTTACATGAATTAGTGAAATAAATTAGGAACAGGGATTGCTTTAAGTTTTATATTTTAAGAAATTTGGATGTCATTAGAGTTGTGAATTTATTATTATTATTATTATTATTATTATTATTATTGAACATGTTTGGTCCCCATGGTGCACTTTACAATATTTCATGCATTATTTCTGTCTTGTGAAGGTGCAAAAGCAGTGTTTTGGTGATAATGTGCATGAATACAGAATGTAATGGAAAACACTGAATATTTATTTTCAACATAGCCAGCTTGGAGCAGAGTGACGTCACCAAGGTGTCATTCCTCATTTCCTCCTGGGTGTCTCAAAATACAGTCAGGAATGGATGAATTGCAAAAGAAAAACTATACAAAAAATATAAATAAATAAGAAAGAAAGAAAGAAAGAAAGAAAGAAAGAAAGAAAGAAAACCCACATCTGTTCAGGATTAAAATCATGTTGGTTCAATTTTGCATATACTCGTCAATTATACCTTTTTAGGACATTTAGTGATAACACACGCTATATTTTCGAAACCTTGTAGCCAAGAAACCAGCCATGACCTAATAATAATAATAATAATAATAATAATAATAATAATTATTATTATTATTATTATTATTATAATGATGATATAAAATCAAACAATGTATTAGTTACTCACCCAAACCGCGGATAAACACGCAGGTAAATAAAAAAAAAAGAGCTCGGGTCAGGAACAAACAAACAAACCAGAAGAAAACGCAGCTCTTCCCACGAGCACGAACAGAAGGAACGCGTGGACGCGGCTGGTTATAAACACACTAATGTTATGTCAGACCTCCAACACTCAGCGGGCCAATCAGATGGCAAGTCAGTGTCAGGGGGCGTGGCAACATGGACAGCCATCAGCATGGCAAAGTGATGTAATGCCCTTTGAGCTTTCATGTGCAGTGTTTGGTTTAGAGAAATTAACAGCAATAGTAGTCCAATAATACTGTATCCATTAGGGTTGCCACCTGTGTCTGACAAAAATCCTGGACATTTCGACCATCCAATCGACCTTTTTGCTTGTAAGCAACGGCGCCCTTCACACATCTAACCCAAGACAAAAATCGCCCTTCTACGCTGAAATTGTATTGCTCTAATTAGTAAAAATGACGCTTTTGCTAGTTATTTGTTTAGTTAATTGCTTTACATAATATAGCAGGTCTTCATTATTTTGGTTTATTTCCAACAGTTTTTGGTTGTGGACACCTGGGGGCAGTAGTGGGCACAGGTAAAAGGGGAATACATAATTAAATTGTTTGTTTGCTTATGTGGAATAAAAATAAATAATCTAATTTTTCATTGTATCTGAGAATACCTGAATGTAAGGTGTAGTGTCAAACAGCTTACCTGATTGCTTAGAGTGTGGTGTGTGCTTTGCTTGTGCTTGCCTGTGCCTCTGCTGCTCTTGGCTAAACAAATACATAGGAGGACATATAACTGGGCACATACAGTACATACAGGAGTAGGCAGATAAGACTATTTGGATTTCATTTAATTCACCAAAACCTTACCTAATCTTCCATTTATATTTGGTGTTTTTCTTTGCTGCTGCTATGAGTCCTGGCTGATTTTCAATGAATGTCTTGAACTCAGTACAGGACAACTGAAAGTTTAGCCTGACTTGAAGCTCAGCCTTCACCATTGCAACAGAGTCTGTTTCTTTTATCAGTCCAAGCATCCTCCATTGCCCCTTTTCCACCAAAGCAGTTCCAGGGCTGGTTCGGGGCCAGTGCTTAGTTTGGAACCGGGTTTTCTGTTTCCACTGACAAAGAACTGGCTCTGGGGCCAGAAAAACCGGTTCCAGGCTAGCACCAACTCTCTGCTGGGCCAGAGGAAAGAACCGCTTACGTCAGCGGGGGGCGGAGTTGTTAAGACCAACAACAATAACAAGACCGCGAAAGATCGCCATTTTTAAGCGACGAGAAGCAGCAGCTGTACAAACGCGAAGTCAGCCATCATCATTATTATTGTTGTTGTTGCTGCTTCTTCTGTGTTTTTGCTTTGATATTCGCGCCAAGGTTTATGCAAACGTAGCGCCGTAACTGACGTATACAGCGACGTAAGTGACGTATACAGCGACGTAATGACGTATTCAGCGACGTAATGACGTATTCAGCGACGTAATGACGTGGCTCCGCCTAGCACGGCGAGCTCGGAAAAGCAAACTGGTTCTCAGCTGGCTCGCAAGTTGAAATACACATTTTGCCCATTATGTACAAAAAACCGGGACAGGTGGCAACACTAGTATCCATCCATCCATCCATCCATAGCCACTTATCCTGTACAGGGTCGTGGGCAAGCTGGAGCCTATCCCAGCTGACTATAGGTTAGTCAAGTCAAGTTTGTTTGTATCGCACTTTTAACAATAGACATTGTCCCAAAGCAGCTTTACAGAATGAATGACCCAAGACATGAGCCAATTTTATCCCTAATCTATCCCCAATGAGCAAGCCCGTGGCGACGGTGGCAAGGAAAAACTCCCTCAGACGACACGAGGAAGAAACCTCAAGAAGAACCAGACCCAAAAGGGAACCCATCCTCACCTGGACAACATGACTATAACATTGACAGCTTTAACATGAAGTCAGTTTCATTGATGTTATGACTCTTCATTGAGAGGTGAGAGGCGGGGTACACCCTGGACAAGTCGCCAGATCATCACAACACAAATAATCATTCACACTCACACTCACGGTCAATTTAGAGCCACCAATTAACCATACCTGCATGTCTTTGGGGGAAACCGGAGCACCCGGAGGAAACCCACACAGACACGGGGAGAACATGCAAACTCCGCACAGAAAGGCCTTCGTTGGCGGCTGGGCTCGAACGCAGAACCTTCTTGCTGTGAGGCGACAGCGCTAACCACTACACTACTGTGCCGCCCATAATAGTGTATATAAACACCTTATTAAGGCTACTGAACATCATGGACAATGCCAGTCACCCTCTGCACACCGTCATCAGCAACCAGAGGAGCCTGTTCAGTGACAGAATGCTCCTTCCCAAGTGCAGGACGAACAGACTTAACAACTCCTTTGTCCCTCACGCCATCAGACTGTACAACTCCTCTCTGGGGGGGAAGAGGGGTAACAGGAGGACAGAGGACAGGAAGGAGCAGTAGCCTGACAAAAAGAAATACTGGACAATGTGTAATATAATGTGCAATACCTCTCCTGCTGGACTTTTTTCTTTAGTATATGTATCTAGAAGTTTTCTCTATTTTATATTCTCTGTTTATCCTGTAATGATGCTAGTGGAATTTTAATTTCCCTGAGGGAACCCGCCCAAAGGGATCAATAAAGTTCTAATCTAACCTATTAGTTTCCCTCCAGCTGACTATGGGCAAGGTACACCCTGGACAAGTTGCCAGATCATCACAGGGCTGACACAGAGACAACCAACCATTCACACCTACAGTCAATTTAGAGTCACCAGTTAACCTAACCTGCATGTCTTTGGGGGAAAACAGAGCATCCGGAGGAAACCCATGCAGACACGGGGAGAACATGCAAACTCCACACAGAAAGGCCTTTGTCAGCCTCTGGGCTCGAACCCACAACCTTCTTGCTGTGAGACGACAGCGCTAACCACTACTACCACCCATAATAGTGTATATAAATACCTTATTAAGGTTATTTATTAGTTTCCCTCCTTCCCTTAACAGAAATTCAGTCTAAAACATGTAACTTTACACCTTTATGAACAAGAAATTACTCGAGTTTTATACTGAGTCCAATACTATAATTAATCCAGTATTTTATGCACACAACACATCTCACTGCTATATAAACACCCCTGGATGAATATGACTTACAGGAAGTTGCCTCACCTTTCAACTTGAGAGCTGGGTTTCAACAATGCCTCATTTCTAATTGGAGGCGAAGTGGCCAAGTGGTTAGAGCGCTTGACCACTAAGCGAACGGTCCCCGGTTCGAGCCTCGGCTCGACGGGGATCTGGGGCTTGCTCCCTGTCCACCCAGCAGTGAATGGGGACCTGGTGGAAACACTGGGGGAAGTAAGGTGGCGAGGAAAGGAACTGGCCACCCTACCTCACTATGCCGATGGCTCAGGACAAGTGCGCTCTCTAACAGGCACTCCCCCAACGTATGAATCGTATATGGGACCCTCTCTCCTTCTTCATTTCTAATTAGTTTATCAGTGTGTTTACTGTTTTTCCCCTTAATAATGAATATTATGAAATTAGCAAGTAACAGATTAGTCTTAAGTGGTTTACCCAGTTTAAAAATTAATAAATTGATTGATTCATTCATTCATATCAGCACTGAATGTGTTTGGGAGGTATAAGAAACTCTTACAGGCACAAGCAGAACATGTGCAACTCAGTACAGACAGTAACCTGACCTCAGGATCCAACTGTGAACCCTGAAGCTGTGAGGGGGCAAAGCTACACGATACACCACCCACGCCATACCTTTAACCCAGTCCCATTTCTACAGGCTCATTCAAATGGGGGTTGGGGGATTGTGGTTTTATTTCCTGTTGTTCCATGATTATTTGTTAATGGATATACACTCATACTCAATCATGCAGATACGAATCAAGAGCTTCAGTTCAAACATGGGGAAAAAAATTGTGATCTCGATTTTTGTGTGGCTTTCTGTCACTGTGGCATGAGTGTTGGTTTGAACCAGATGGACTGGTTTGAGTAGTTCAGAACCTGCTGAGAAATATCCTGGGCTTTTCACACACAACAGCCTCAAGAGTTTACACAGAATGGTGCGAAAAAAACATTTTTTGAGTGAGCGACAGTTCTGTGGGCGGAAACAAACACTTTGTTGATAAGAGAGGTCGGAGGAAAATGGACAGATTCGAGGTGGTTCGAGCTGCCAGGAAGGATATAGCAACTCACATATTCATTCTTGGCAGCATGGTGGTATAGTGGTTAGCACTGTCGCCTCACAGCAAGAAGGTCCTGGGTTCAAGCCCAGTGGCCGATAAGGGCCTTTCTATGTGCATAGCTGCTAACTACTACGAATAAATCGTATTTGTCGTTTTGATTACGAAAATATGAATTTACTACAATAAAATACGATTTTGCCAATTTTCATGGGTCATTTTCAAAGTCTATCACCGGTGGGATTCGTATTTGATAAAACACCGCTTCGTTCCAAGCGGCAGATCTCATCTCATCATCTCTAGCCGCTTTATCCTTCTACAGGGTCGCAGGCAAGCTGGAGCCTATCCCAGCTGACTACGGGCGAAAGGCGGGGTACACCCTGGACAAGTCGCCAGGTCATCACAGGGCTGACACATAGACACAGACAACCATTCACACTCACATTCACACCTACGCTCAATTTAGAGTCACCAGTTAACCTAACCTGCATGTCTTTGGACTGTGGGGGAAACCGGAGCACCCGGAGGAAACCCACGCGGACACGGGGAGAACATGCAAACTCCGCACAGAAAGGCCTTCGCCGGCCCCGGGGCTCAAACCCAGGACCTTCTTGCTGTGAGGCAACAGCGCTAACCACTACACCACCGTGCCCCAAGCGGCAGATACTACACCAAATTTCATTGGCTATTGCTTGTTCTCTCAGCCAATCAATGATGCTATTAGATCATCCATGGCATGCTATCGTCTGGCCTTTGTTCACGAAGTTTCTGAACAAAGCATGGCGTTTCAAGCTTTTGTTATGAAGATGTAGCGTAGTACTAATCTCTAAAGAAAGCATGGCTAAGGGGAAGGGCCAGCGCTTCAAGGACTCGTACCGAGAGGAGTTTCCCTTCATTTCTAAATCAAGTAAGGGCGATCACTACGCGTTTTGTGCTCCATGTCGGCGAGACATTTCTATCAGTCATGGCGGGCGTTCTGATATCGTAACACATGTGAAAACCTCCCTTCACAAGGAAAGCACGGACAATATTTCAAAGACTGCAAAACTAACGAAACGTGTGGCCACTTCGAATGAACTGTCAACAATCCGGGCCGAATGTTTGTTCAGGTCTTTTTTGCCAAGTTTATGTGGTGCAATAACATCAACTGTTGACTGAGTAAGCTCTCGTCTATTTCTCTAATGTGTAGTTTGTCAAAAGTTATATGTGCCAGTTGCATTGATTGAAGTTTTTGCCTGATTCACTGACTATTTTCATACATTGTTGAAAAGAACTTTGCAAATTAATGTAAGATGATAGTTTAGTTTGTAGAATAAATTTTGTCAAACTATTTTGTTTTAGTGTGATTTTTCAGGGTAGTTTTGCTAGAAAGCTTTGGTGGCGGGGGGGCTTCCCCCCCGACCCCCCACCAAGACTCAGTACCCAACCTTGTATTACTATTTACAATTTCGGAATGTTGGCAGCTATGTATGTGGAGTTTGCATGTTCTCCCCATGTCTGTGTGGGTTTCCTTCACAGTCCAAAGACATGCAGGTTAGGTTAACTGGTGACTCTAAATTGAGCGTAGGTGTGAATGTGAGCGTGAATGGTTGTTTGTCTCTATGTGTCGGCCCTGCGATGATCTGGCGACTTGTCCAGGGTGTACCCCGCCTTTCGCCCGTAGTCAGCTGGGATAGGCTTCAGCTTGCCCATGACAGGATAAGCGGTTATGGATAATCACTCTTTACAACCTCTCGCAGTTCTCACCTGATTTTGGTTTGGGTTGATCTTCCCTCAGGGAACAAAACTTGGTCATTTGTTTGTTTTTCTTGTTGTAAACAGTTTGTTTACAACTTTGTTTCTTTTCAGTTAAATCGTCTCTCCTCCCTCAGTTCTCAATGGATTTCAGTTCTGATTGTTTTATTTGCAAGAACTCGACCTTCTGCACAACATTTGGTCATTATATCGTCAAATTTTTGCTAACAAATTAGTAATTAGGTCATTTTCTTCTGACTAGAATTGTATCTCCTCTCATTTATCATGCGAATTCAGTTCTGATGGATGTTTTGGGTCGATCTTCACTTGGGGAACAAAATTTAGTCCTTTGTTGATTTTGCTCTTGGGCGGCACGGTGGTGTAGTGGTTAGCACTCACAGCAAGAAGGTCCGGGTTTGAGCCCCGTGGCTGGCGAGGGCATTTCTGTGTGGAGTTTGCATGTTGTCCGCGTGGGTTTCCTCCAGGTGCTCTGGTTTCCCCCACAGTCCAAAGACATGCAGGTTAGGTTAACTGGTGACTCTAAATTGAGCGTAGGTGTGAATGTGAGTGTGAATGGTTGTCTGTGTCTATGTGTCAGCCCTGTGATGACCTGGCGACTTGTCCAGGGTGTACCCCGCCTTTCGCCCGTAGTCAGCTGGGATAGGCTCCAGCTTGCCTGCAACCCTGTAGAACAGGATAAAGCGGCTAGAGATAATGAGATGAGATGATTTTGCTCTTGTAAGTAATTTGTCGTGGAGGTTGGTCCTCTCTCACATCGCCACATTTCAGTTCCGTTTGATGTTTTGGTAGTCATGGTTGTTTTGATGGCAGACCAGATGAGCTCCTACACCCTTGATGTTCTGGTTATGTTATAATCTGTCTCTTGGTCTCCTGATTCTTCAGTCATCTCACTTCTGAAACTGAGTCATCCAGAGATAATTATAACCCGTTCTCAGACTGTTTTGCATACATGTCAAGTTATACGGTTTCCCCGTATTTTGTACGGGAAAATGCAACTTTTTGGCTAATATGGCATACACTGATTTTCATACGGGAAAATTACGTTTTGAATCAGAGATTTTTTCCATTACTCCGAGAAAATTTTCTTACCATCCACCATTTATTTTTTCAAACAAGCATGCCCAATGAAACGGAACTATTTTCGATTTATGTGGTTTTATTGTTGCACGTGGTTTCCTCGGTCATTTAAGTACATCGGCTCGGACTGCCCAGACTTCTGTGATGGCTGCAGAAGTTATGTTCTGCCAATTTCCCGTGGAACACAGCATCCCCCCGACTGTGGCAGACCATTTTTCGCAGCTAGCAAAAAAAAAAAGTTTCTCAATTCAAAGTCTGCACAGGTAAGCATTTATTATTATTTCTATTTATTTATTTATTTATTTATTTATTTTAAGTTTTTACTGGGGTGGCACGGTGGTGTAGTGGTTAGCGCTGTTGCCTCACAGCAAGAAGGTCCGGGTTCGAGCCCCGTGGCCGGCGAGGGCCTTTCTGTGCGGAGTTTGCATGTTCTCCCTGTGCCCGTGTGGGTTTCCTCCGGGTGCTCTGGTTTCCCTCACAGTCCAAAGGTTAGGTTAACTGGTGACTCTAAATTGAGCGTAGGTGTGAATGTGAATGGTTGTCTGTGTCTATGTGTCAGCCCTGTGATGACCTGGCAACTTGTCCAGGGTGTACCCCGCCTTTCGCCCGTAGTCAGCTGGGATAGGCTCCAGCTTGCCTGCGACCCTGTAGAACAGGATAAAGCGGCTAGAGATAATGAGATGAGATGAACTTGATGCAGTGTGATAAAGGTGCCTATTACAATAGGAGTGTATCTCATCTCATCATCTCTAGCCGCTTTATCCTGTTCTACAGGGTGGCAGGCAAGCTGAAGCCTATCCCAGCTGACTACGGGCGAAAGGCGGGGTACACCCTGGACAAGTCACCAGGTCATCACAGGGCTGACACATAGACACACACAACCATTCACACTCACATTCACACCTACGCTCAATTTAGAGTCACCAGTTAACCTAACCTGCATGTCTTTGGACTGTGGGGGAAACCGGAGCACCCGGAGGAAACCCACGCGGACACGGGGAGAACATGCAAACTGGTGCTTTGGATTATATATTGGAATTTTTTCTCGTGTATAAGGGCTCATGGGTGTATGTAAGGGAAAAGTACAGATTTTGTAAGGGCATGGGTAACAATGTTGACATGTATGTGTTTTGTAATACAAGCTGCTTGTATTTGTTTCATTTCCTTTAAGGAAGTCTGTTGTCCCTTATCTGGCAAATCTACCTTGAAGGAAATCTTCCTGTTCAATAAAGACATTTGAATGACTGTTGTTGCCTTCAGGAAACATTAGGGGAACTTCCAGGTTGATATTTACAGGAAAACAATTTTCAATTTATTGAAAGAGGTAGGGCGTGTCTGTGTGGGTTTCCTCCACAGTCTAAAGACAGGCAGGTTAGGCTAATTGGTGGCTCTAAATTGGCCGTAGGTGTGAATGGTTGTGTGTCTCTGTGTGTCAGCCCTGCGCTGATCTGGTGACTTGTCAAGGGTGTACCCCGCCTTTCGCCCGTAGTCAGCTGGGATAGGCTCCAGCTTGCCCGCAACCCTGTAGAACAGGATAAAGCGACTCGAGACAATGGATGGAAGAAAGAGGCAGAAATTTTACATTAAGCTCTCAGTCACTGGTTTCTTTTCTCATCGCTTTTATCTGGATGCCGTTCATCTTTCATTTTTATTGACCTCCATCAGCCTTATTTGATTACAACCAAGAAACTCATTTCAAAATCATAGCTAATGTAGAAGCCTATTTGAAGTTTTGCATGTTAAATATAATCAAAAGCCAATAAATACTCATTACTGACATTTTTGTGATTTGATTTTTTTTTTGAGCTTGTAAAAACATCGCATGCAGTGCTATCATTTATCTGATGGTCTCTACCTCTTCGAGGATACTATACTTTTATCTTCACATACTACATACAGAAGCCCTAAAGCGTTTGGAAACTTAAGTTGCACTTAGAGGTGCATGAATTTCACTGCATTAGAAAACGACATGTCAAACTAAGTATTACACACACACACCTTTCCTTTTGTCTTATTAACGCACTTGCTAACTTTAGGACTGCAGTTGTCATGAACAGTTTTGCACTCAAGTTTCCATCAATGAAGGTTTATAACATCAACGAAACTGACTTCCTGGTAAAACCGTTAATGTTGTCTGTTGTTGCCCAAATGAGGATGGGTTCCCTTTTGAGTCTGGTTCCTCTTGAGGTTTCTTCCTCATGTCGTCTGAGGGAGTTTTTCCTTGCCACCATCGCCACAGGCATGCTCATTGGGGATAGATTAGGGCTCATGTTTTAAGTCGTTCAAATTCTGTAAAGCTGCTTTGGGACAATGTCTACTGTTAAAAGTGCTATACAAATAAACTTGACTTGAAACTTGACTAAGTCACATCTTTTTTTATTATTTTTTTAAGATACCTCAAGTGCACTTTTCAAGCAAAACTCTCCCCCCTCCCCTCAAAAAAAAAAAAAAAAAAGGTTTAAAAGTATAAAAATAATTTATATAATTAGACAAAAAAATTATTTGGACACTCAGTACTGGCTTGATTATAGATCACAGTTCCAGTTACAAATTCATACATTTGTAATTGTATTACGGATCATGCGTGCTGTGCTTTTTGACGCGTCTCTTCGTGTCTTGTGTACACCATGAAAATACACTCATGAAAATACCAGCCTCGTGGTAATGACATATGAACAGGTGAATGTGCTTCTCTTTATCACGGAACATGAAGTAGTCTGTCAGGGAACATCAAGTACTCGATCAGAGATGGTTGGGAGAAGAATGTAAGTGCAGATGATGTGCTTATTGATGCAAGTGAAGACAGTAAACAATCCAGAACGACACGAAAACCGCAAAATGGTGCAACAGGTTGAGCGAAGCACAAACAGGCCATCAGAGACTTGGCAGAATCAAAGACGAGAAACAGGAAATCAGGAAACCAAACAAGGAAATGAGGCTCGGTAATGAATCAGTAACGCAACTCAATACTTTGCAAAGCAAAGTAAGTGCGTTTCGACAGTTTTTACGGTATATAGGTGCACTGATTGCGCCTCAATTCTGTCCAGGTATGAGTCGTTTAGGGCACGCGCGCTGTCCAGAGCGTTCCCGAGAGTCTATCTGAGGCACATGCCAAGGCGCACAGGTGTGACACTCTTGCATGAAATTAGTGCAAAAATTAATGCAGATATAAATATCTTGTCCAATTATGGCATGTTACAAAAAGTAGAAAAAAAATCTGAGTCTCGAATTTGAGAGTCCGAATGCAGTTAATGCACGAGTCATCAGTGCTCAAGTCCAAGTCAAGTCACGACTCGGACTCGAGTACTGCAAGCCTGATGCAGGAATACCTGCTAATAAGATTATCAGCTTGACATTTCTTAAATCTTTCAGGATACAATTCTAAGAAATATTTTAGAAAAAGTTTAGGGTGACGTTAATCATCATGAAATTCACGTAATTAGCATACTGGTAGCACTCAACCCTGCTGATCAAAACGTGTCTTGTCACTTCTGTACGCAGAGAGTATGGAATATAATTTCGTCTTCTTCCGCTTATCCGGGGCCGGGTTGCGGAGGCAGCAGTCTGAGCATGGAAGCCCAAACTTCCCTTTCCCCCCCAGACACCTCGGCCAGCTCCTCGGGAAGAACACCGAGGCGTTCCCAGGCCAGCCGAGAGACATAGTCCCTCCAGTGTGTCCTGGGTCTTCCCTGGGGCATATGCTCCATCTCATTCATTATCTCTAGCCGCTTTATCCTTCTACAGGGTTGCAGGCAAGCTGGAGCCTATCCCAGCTGACTACGGGCGAAAGGCGGGGTACACCCTGGACAAGTCGCCAGGTCATCACAGGGCTGACACATAGACACAGACAACCATTCACACTCACATTCACACCTACGCTCAATTTAGAGTCACCAGTTAACCTAACCTGCATGTCTTTGGACTGTGGGGGAAACCGGAGCACCCGGAGGAAACCCACGCGGACACGGGGAGAACATGCAAACTCCGCACAGAAAGGCCCTCGCTGGCCACGGGGCTCGAACCCGGACCTTCTTGCTGTGAGGCAACAGCACTAACCACTACACCACCGTGCCGCCCGCATATGCTCTAACCTGTTGAATATAATTTGGGCCTTAAATAGAGGTATAAAACAGGAATTCATACAAATAAGAATTTAAAAAAAAAAAAAAAAAAAAAAAAACACCCCCACACACACTATATGCACTTGTGTACATATGACAAATTATACTATTTAGCCAACACTGAAGAAGAAACCGCCTAAATTTTGAAGTCACAGTTTATGAACAAAAGAAGCCAATCTTTCTCTCTCTCTTTTTTTTTGCTTTTATTGTTTCTTTCTCTGCCTGAAAACAAAAATAAATCAAAAAAATACATTATAAACTCCTGTAAAATCAAGGTGTTATTTTAACAACAGCAAACACACAGATCAAGATGAAGCTCTGGTGACAGAAGAGGCCTTCTGAGCACGTGTGCAGACGCAGATGTGTAAAATAGTGTTTTGTTTGTTTATTTATTTATTTATTTGCATAAACTGCTTGCAAGTCTGTCTAATACCTGGATCCAAGCTAAGGTTCAAACAGTACACAGGCCGCTGTTGTGAAAACAGATCAGTCAGAAGGCGCTGTACTTCCACCTTTCTATTCTGTAGGGTGGTTTATACACATTTAAAAATAAAAAAAATAATAAAATAATAATAATCCCCCCCCCATCTGAACCACGACCAGTGTTACAGGAGACCCTGCGCACCCTAAACGCAAAGGCCGTTTGATTTGACACGTGGATTGATTTGAGGGTGAAAGAAAAACAACGAGAGGTGCACCACAAACGATTCGTGGTGCCAGGTCATTATTCGAAAACTTCTTTCAGTTCGAGCTCTAAATTACTGTTGTTTCACAGAGTCTACACGTGTACACATTCATTCACAGCTAGTTCTCAAGTGTTTTAAAAACAATAACCATACAGAAACACGCATGAGAAGAGAAGCATCCCAACAAGAATACATTTATAATGGTTTAAAGATAGCATCCTGGTCAACAGTGACAGAAGGGAAGAAAGAAAGGGGGGGAAAAAAAAAAAAATCAATCATCAACTCAGACAGTTCCTTGTCATTCAGGTTTTCTTTACAGTGGGACCTGATCAGGCAGCTTAAAAATTTTGTTTTTACAAATTCACAAATGGCAAAAAAAAAAAAAAAACATGAGAAATGAAAAACAAAAAACAAAAAGGGCAGGTGAAGAAGAGAATTGAGATGGCTCCGACTTGTACTGGGTTGTTTTAAGATTTGCGGGTCCTTGTGTCCTGGGCAGTGGATTTGTTTTTTTTGTTGTTTTTTTCCCCCCGTACGAGGAGATGGCCTCTTCTTACCACTCCTTTTTCTTCTCGTCCATGGACACGCCCCCGGGACCGAGAGCCACTACTAGCAGCAGGCCGCCGACGACTGACGTGGTCTGGAAGAAATCGTACTTGAGGAAGTCGTGCATGGGTTTGTAGGCAGGCACCGTCCAGAAGGCGTTGAAGTAGACGTTGATGGCCATGAGCCACACCACCAAGGTGAGAGCAGCCAGTTTGGTCTTGAAGCCGATGGCCACCAGGATGATGAGAGCCGTGCCCACCATGTTCTGTAGGATCTAAAAGATAGAATGGAAGATGAGGTTTACGATACTGAACAAAAAGATGGAAGATGTAAAAAGTGGATGCCTCTGTGTAGATGGTAATCAATCATAACTGGCATTTTCTTAATCTATTTACGAGACTTGGTGCAATTACGTGAAATTCAATTACAAGTACCACAATTACAACGAATACTACGCCAAATTCTGTTACAGACAAGTGCTTCTGACCTATTTAGGGACAAATTTGGGCACCTATGTAGCCTGGCAAGCCAGACTAAATGTGAATATTTAGTCTGGCCTCGATCCGTAGACATTTCTGAAGGGTGCAGGAGGAACAAACCGCTGTCTTTCAAACTGTCTCTGTGCGTATAGGCCAACGCTCTGACCAATCAGCGCAACAGTGACTGTGACGTAGTCAGAGCGACAGAAAGCAGTGGGGGAGGCCTTGAAATAAATAATTTTTCAAAATGCGTATTAATTAATAAACAGGTTCTAGATATTAAGAAGTTTGACCACAAGTTTGGAGTCTGTACCACATACTTAACATACACATTTTTTTCAAGGGTTTGCTTAAACTGTTTTTGAGAGTTTTTATTTAGTGGTGTTTGGTGAAATAATTTCCCTTAAATTTAAAATAACGGGAAAATAAGAAACAATCAAAAAGTAATGTTTCAAAGCTGTTTATTAATTCTTCGTACTGCACAAACTAGCCCCATCCTTTTGGCTACGAGCGGAGCCAGCTGGTAGATCAGACTTTTGCCATAGCCGGTCGGCAAAACAGCGAAAACGTCCTTCTTGAAAAGGAATGAGCGGAGAGCCTCTTCCTGCTCATGTTTCAACGAAAACTCCAAGTCTAATTCTTCTAAAACTGATTCCAAAGCGGAGTCAAACGCGCACTGTTCACTAGCTGTAGCCATTTTTCCTGTTGTGCTTTCTCCAGCATCGCGCAGCTTTGTTGTCACTCCTGCAAAAGCCCGCCCAAAGAATCCAAACAAAAACCTTGCGTTGTGATTGGCGGGCACGATTTGATGCCCGGGGTGTTTTTGTTTATATGGTGCGAGGCTAGACCCACTCGTAGGCAAAAATATTTTTGGCCGCTAGGCGGGTGGGTCTAGTTTACTAGGCTAGCACCTATGAGTAATACTGTTCAATAAATCAAATGATGAAAATAAACAAGAAGGAGGAAAAAAAAAAAAAGTTTTTGCTTGCAACATTATAATTTTTCATTATGTACGTTTTCACATATAGTCTCGATTACTAATGTAAAACGCAACGTAAAACTGGCCAGTGTATATTAAAGTGCAAGAGACTATATGTGAAAACATACAATTTTTCTCTTGTATTTCTGATGAGCAGATCGGTGTCGCTGTAGTGCAGACACAGAAAAAATGGCTAAGCAGTTGTTGTCCCCCCCCCCCCGAGTTAAAAGTATTTTCTTCAAAATAGTTAATTTTGCTCTATTTTGAGTTGAGAGAGTAAAATTTGGAGTTGGAGCAAAATTACAGAGTAATTGTGTAACAGAGTCGGTTGTGGCTCTGAACTGAGTAAGAGTTCATTTGAAGACGCACTGAATCGAGTCAAATACCAAAATAAAGTCCAATACCAGATAAATGAAGCTGTTGTAAAAAGCAGTTTTAAACGGTGTTGGAATGTGTGAAAAAACATGACCTTACAGGCCTTTCAATTACATAATTTGGGCTACACCGTGCATTTTTTAATTTGGGCTTTTTCTGTCGTGATACAGCGTAATTTGGGCTTTTCTGCATGCGCAAAGTGCTGTTTTCCCAGCGCTCTGTGTTTAAACCTGCTGCTGCTTTTTTTTTTTTTAGCTACAAAGTTATGAATATAAATAAAGAAATCTATGAATGTTCTTTTTACCTTTATTGCAAAATGTCTACAGCATTAATCCCCCTTGATGTACATGGCAAAAATAATTAGAATACATATACATGTTATTTACCAGCTGTAGAGATGAAAGTGGAGCAAAGAAAAAAAATCCTGAACTTCTGAAAGTCAAACTCAGATGGGGGGGGCAACGTCCCCCGAAAAAACTTTAATAACATAACATGCAAAACCCTGCATTCTAGTGCATTTTAGTACTTATTTTCACTAAAACAAGTTATAACTTTTAAGCCTTTTTCTTTCATGTACATTAATGATTAACATGTCAAAAATATCAAATTTAATTCCCCTAGTTAATGAGTAATTTTCAGAAGTGCATTTAGAAAACGTGGTGATTTTCCTGCTACACAGTTCATTACTTTGGAAAAAAAAAAAAAAAAAGACAGTTGAAGGTAAACTCCGCAAAATCCCAAAACAGTACTGTTAAAAAGTAAAGGTCTGTTAGAGTTTCTAAGGTGGCGTTTACATTAGACCGTATCCGTCTCATTTTCGTCGCGGATGCACTGTCCATGCACATTAAAACGCCGGGAAACGACTCCACAGGCGGAACAACTTGAATCCGCCAGGGCCCACGTATTCAACCCAGTTCGTATCTGATCCAGTGCTGTGTAAACAGGGGCGTAGCTAGGATTTTTCAGTGTGTGTGTGTGTATGTGTGTGTGTGTGTGTGTGTGTGTGTCTCTGTCTCACACACTGACTGGCAGCCTGAGTGCATTATGCAACAAAAAATAAATTACCATTGCTAGTTTTAGGCAGCTTAGAAACTGGCTCTTCCATTATTGCGGTTTCTTCCACGTTTTCTTGATGTCATGTTCTAGAAACGGCACCAAAACTTAGCTTTGAAGCCACAAAATGCAACTTTGATGGAAAAATGTATATAATAAATTGCTTACCTCTCTTCACATCGAAAGGAGGAAAGTTTTGCTTGTTTTGACATGGTGAATTATTAACACATGAGGAAATACACTACCGTTCAAAAGTTTGGGGTCACTTTGAAATGTCCTTATTTTTGAAAGAAAAGCACTGTTCTTTTCAATGAAGATCACTTTAAACTAATCAGAAATCCACTCTATACAAAGTGGATAGAGTGACTTTGCAGATAAATGGACCAAATACGTTCAGTATACACAAAGTACCAAAGTTCTTTACTTCTATCTTTACCATTGTGTAATTCTGTTATACTTATATGATTACCATTATTGGTACCTATGATTACGATTACAATTACAGCACGCTTCCTGAGTAAAATTACATTATGATTACGTTAAAAATAATCGATTATGATCAATTCTGATTGCTCCATGTCCACTATTCACTGCACCAGATTTCAACTGAGCACTTTTAAGAAATAAATAGATCCATCGTGACCCTGACCAGGATGAGTGAAAACTATTTAATCACTTTAAACACTTATGCACAGCTTCTGTATCATTCTGTTATCAATAATAAAATAAGCTGATAAACATGTAGAGGTACTGCACACTTAAATGTGTTTTTTTTAACCATAAACTAATCAATACATGACTGTATTTACCACTCACTGATACAAGGAAGTGGATTTTTTTTTTTTAATATGTACAGGGGGAATTCTTTCGTAAGAAGGCTCCAACTGTCTGGCATGATAAATCGAAATGTTTGTATGAAAGACCACAAAACTGGCCTTCCTAGAATTCTGAATAACTTCCTAAATTTCTGCTACTTTGGCTGTCGCCTGAAACCATCACATAAATTTCTTCATTCAAACTCAAATCTCAGAGTGCGAGGAGATCTCACCGAGAAGAAGTTGGAGTCGAAGTGCAGAAGGGTCATGAACATGAGAACAAGCAGCACACGGCCGCCCAGCTGCATGTACTGCTTGGGGGAGCTCTCGCCCATCGTAGGCACGCCGGCGAACATGCTCTTCCCCTCGGAACGTGACTCAGCCAAGAGTAGCAGCAGCCCACCTCCCAGAGCCATGTTCCTGCACACAAACACCAACGGTGCAGATACATCACTGTGTGTATACATTCCTTATCACACTAAAGCATGCGTGTCAAACACAAGGCCTGTGGGCCGAAATCTGCATCGAACAGTAAGAGTGAGCTCACATCTCACAGCACTTAACGGTTCTAACTGCAAAGTCGAATTCTGGGCAAAACGTTCTATTTCTATTGCTGTTGGAGTTTCGAGACATTTTGCTCCTACACACACTAGGGCAAGGCAAGGCAAGTTTATTTATATAGCACATTTCATACACAATGGCAGTTCAATGTGCTTTACAGAAGTAAAAACAAAAACAGTAAACAATAGAGAAATAAAATTACATAAAATAACTATCTTTATTCTAAAATAATTAATTAAAAGAATTAAAAGAAAATAAGAATTAAACAATAGTAGAAATAAAATATTAAAATGCCAAAAAGAAAAAGGAGAAAAAGAGGAAAAAAAAGAAACTAGCAGAATAAAATAGAATAAAGTTAAAGTAAATTTAAAACATGCAGAGAAAGTAAAGATTATAAAAAATGTAAAAATATTAATTATTTAACAGAAAGCATCTGAGAACAGCTTGGTCTTTAACCTAGATTTGAAGCTGCCAACAGCAGGAGCATTTTTAATGTCCTCTGGCAGTTGGTTCCATAGCTGTACTGCATAGTAGCTAAAAGCTGCTTCACCACACTTTGTTTTAACAACAGGTTTTAACAGTAAATTTTTCTGCTGCGATCTGGTAGATCTGATTGGGTTAGGCCGCTGCAACATATCAGAGAGGTAATTGGGCCCTGTACCATTTAGAGATTTGTACACCAGCAGCAATACTTTAAAGTCAATTCTGTAGCTTACTGGAAGCCAGTGGTGGGCAAAAATATTGATACGGCGATATATCGCGATACTTTGTCTTCCGATTCAATATCGATACTCAAAATTTGAATATCGATATTTTTTCAAATAATAAATCATGTTTCAGACGGGTTGTAAATCCAGTATGACTTCCGCACCTCCGCTTCGCAAGGTGTCGCTGTGCCGCTACCTCACTGCAAGGTACTCTTCGTCTTCTCTTTTTTTCCCGGTGGTTGCAGTGAGGAAAAAAAAAAAAAAAACAAGCAAGCATGGCTGTTAACGTAAACCTACTAGAGACACAGCCGAACTTTAAGGCAGATGTTTGGAGGCACTTTGGATTCCAAAGGAAAGGAGAAAAAAAAAAAAAAGTGAGCTGGACAAAGAGTACGCACTTTGCAAAACCTGTTTCGCTCCAATTAGATATTCAGGTAACACAACAAACTTGCGAACTTACTTAGCACGACACCACCCCGACATATTAGCTCAGCCGGAGCCACCGAAACCCGACCCGAAGCAAACTACACTGGACAGCGCCAAAGTCCTCCCGTCTACTTCAGTGATGTGTGACTTACTGTAACTGTGAACTTAATTTTGTCATTTAAGGCCAAAGGCAAGAAGCTGCACTTTATTTTGCATTTTCAGTTTTAGTGTGTAGGGCGGCTGTGTCTATGTGTCAGCCCTGTGATGACCTGGAGACTTGTCCAGGGTGTACCCCACCTTTCGCCCGTAGTCAGCTGGGATAGGCTCCAGCTTGCCTGCGACCCTGTAGAACAGGATAAAGCGGCTACAGATAATGAGATGAGATCTGATGTACATACAACTCGGATTTTAAGATGCATAATGCAGTTTACATTTTTCAGTGAACTATGTAGAATATCGCAATATATCGCAAAATTTTGATATCGCAATATCGTATCGTATCTCGTATGTCCCTCCCACTGTGAGGCTGGGAGTCCGTAGGCGGGCATTTTCACAGTATTTGTCCAATAACCGTCTTGCATTTTGAGATTGAAAAGTGCAGAGCTCCCAAATGCCATTGAAGTCCACTGAGGCTGGGCTGCATCGCGCTGTCACGAGGGGGAAAAACTCACGCACACATTAGGCGAACTGGGGAAAGTTATAACGGAATGATTTCGCACTGTAGTTGGGTTGAGCACATATATTTCTATGATTCTGGATCTGAAATAGCAATGTTATAACATTGCTATTTCAGATCCAGAATTTTCAGAGGAGGCTGAGCCTCCCTCGTTGTCTTAGAGCAATCGGCCGTGGCTAAAAACCAAATAGGCCGATAAGTGTAATATAATACGCCAGTATGAGTCACGATATAAAACCCAAAACGTAATTGAATAAACGCGTTAATTAAGAAAGAAAGCAAGTTTAAAAATGACTTCAGTTCTCCTTTAAATATCGGAATGCATGTTTGATCGCTATTTTGTCGCTGCTATAGCAAGTTATGAGTGTTTGAAATATGCTCTGTAATATATCAGTCCATGTGTCAAAGCAACGGCCGTAAACGAGATTCGTTGAGACCTGTGCGAGACATCGTAGGATGGAAGTAAAGCGTACAGCGGAAATCAAAGTGACCGACATCTGCCAACGTTGTCGAAAGACGCGCGCGCCCTCTTTCGAATGCTGACGTAATCAAGCCGGAAGTTTTGTTTGTTTTGATAGCAATCAGGAAAGTTTGAAAAAAGTAGGCAGTAATCGTCATTTAAACTCGTTTTTGTGCAATATTTCGTTTGGAAAACAGTTTTCAAAATGGCAGCACTGACACCTGGCTGACGCTTCACGTTTCCAAGTCTCGTGAAGATCGCGCGGATAAACGACGCCTGCCGTGGACCAAACGAACTCGATTCAACACGGCTAAAAACCGAATAGGCTGATAAGTATAATATTTAATTGCAATTAGTTGCCAATACGAGTCATGATATAAGGTTACTAAAACCGAAAACGTAATTGAATAACACGTTAATTAAGAAATAAAGCAAGTTTAAAAATGACTTCAGTTCTCCTTTAAAAGCTAAGGACTTTACTCAAGAGCTCCATTTTCACTCACCTCATCAAAAACTTTAGATCCCACAGGATACTGTAGGCGACAGTCTGAAACAGATGGTACAGAAATGACAGATTATAAATCAATCATTCGTTTTACCAGCAGTTAAAATTTAAGTTTTTTTTTTTCCCCATTACCTGTAGCGCAATAATGCCAAATAATCCAAAGCAAGCATACTGTACAAAATTTCTACTGAGAACAAGGACACAGCCACCTGTAAGGGAAAATAATTTAGTTTAGAAAACTCACAGCTGAAAAGTTTGAAGAAGATGCACAGTAGAATCAACTTTCAGTTCACAACGGGAAGAAAGAAAATCAACCGATTTAACAAAATATAAATAAGAGTGTACTTTAGGTTTTCGATTCTTCACACAAGCAGGGTATCTGCACATTTTAAGTACAAATTTAAAGACTTAAGACCTTTTCAAGACCTCTAAATGGAAAAATTAAGACTGTACCATGGCAAAGAAAATGATAAATACGACAACTTAAAACTGTTTTCTGCAATAGTTTTTTTTTTTACTAACTTTAAGAAGAATGCACACAATTGGTGAACAACAGGGTGCATCAATGGCAACTGTTAGACATGCAAACAGCTGAAGCAAAGTCGTGTGTTTTGGGTCTGCAGAACTACTGCAGCAGCAAGGAGAAGACGGGTGTTTACTGGAGAAAACACCATGAATCATTTCAAAAACGAAAACAATAAACGGCAAGTAGAACCAGCTGAACAACCTTAGTCAAGTCAAGTCAAGTCTATTGTCAAATATGCTACACATGCTCGACATACAGCACAGATGAAATTTCAGTCCTCTCTGACCCACGGTGCAAACAGGCAATGCAATTGACTCACTATCAAACTATTTATGTTTGACTGAGACATGGTTACAACAATCAACCCGTCAATGTTTTCTCTGTATCCGGATATCAGTGTTTCCGACGAGACCGAGTTGGGGGGAGAGGGGGGGGGGGGGTTATGATCTATGTCAAAGACGGCATTAAATGTGAACGTATTACGTTCGATGCAGCAGATACATTAGAGCACTTTGCCATAAAAGTTGTATTATGTCAACAAATGTCATTCATTTTAATTGCATTTTATAGACCACCATCAGCAAGTGATTCTTTTTTTAATGACCTTGCGAATATGTTAAAACAATGTAATCAAAGAGATTCTCATGGGTGATTTTAATCTAAACTGGAAAGACAAAAGGAAAAAACTAAAAGCTATTACAGATAAATACAACCTGCAGCAATTGATTAAAGCAGGGGCTTTCAAAGTGTGGGAGAGTCAGCCCCCCCTCAGAGAGCAAATAAACAACAGCGCCCCCTTACAATTTTTGTTGTTGCTATACTTAATGTTCCATTCATCTCATCTCATCATCTGTAGCCGCTTTATCCTGTTCTACAGGGTCGCAGGCAAGCTGGAGCCTATCCCAGCTGACTACGGGCGAAAGGCGGGGTACACCCTGGACAAGTCGCCAGGTCATCACAGGGCTGACACATAGACACAGACAACCATTCACACACACATTCACACCTACGGTCAATTTAGAGTCACCAGTTAACCTAACCTGCATGTCTTTGGACTGTGGGGGAAACCGGAGCACCCGGAGGAAACCCACGCGGACACGGGGAGAACATGCAAACTCCGCACAGAAAGGCCCTCGCCGGCCACGGGGCTCGAACCCGGACCTTCTTGCTGTGAGGCGACAGTACTAACCACTACACCACCGTGCCGCCCTGTTCCATTCGTATTTTAAAAAAAAAAAAAAAGGTTGTTGTACACATTTTAAAAATCTGTGCTTTTTTTAAAACCTTTTTTTTAACACATTTTAAACATCTGTGCTTTTTTAAAACATCTTGTTTTACACATTTTAAACATCTGTGCTTTTTTTAAAACATCTTGTTTTACACATTTTAAACATCTGTGCTTTTTTTAAAAACTTTTTTTTTTTTTTACACATTTTAAACATCTCATAGCATCGTTAGCAAGCACCTCTTGGCAGACAACACACTGTGGCAGTGGAGCATCTTCAGATCCAGTACATGAAAATCCAAACTTTAAATAATCGTGGTCATACTTCCTTCTTTTTTTGCTTGGCCCAGACTCTGTCTCCTCACTCGCTGTAGCTTTAGGTACTAAAAATCGATGCATTTTGTCTCTGGCAAAGGCGAGCTGAAGTTCGCTAAATGTCCGCAATAGTAACTTATTCTGGTTTATTTTTCCTCACGTTGTGCCCCCCCGAAGAACTCTGGCGCCCCCTAGGGGAGGCGCGCCCCACACTTTAAAAAGCCCTGGATTAAAGGACCAACAAGGATAACAAAAAGCTCAAGCACAATGTTGGATCTTGTCTTCTCCAATAAACCAGAGAGGATAACAAAAAGTTACAATCTCCTCACTGGGCTGTCTGATCACAATCTAACATTAGTAGCAAGAAAATTAACTAAAAATAGATTTCAGAACACACCACACCACACAGAAATCATGGCGCACATACCTAAAACTAAACATCTTGTATACGAGAGTGAGATAAACAGCCTGGACTGGGAGAATGTTCTGTCCACAGAGGACTTGGATCTTGGCTGTGACTTATTTACAGCAAAACTGAAATCTGTTAAAGAGAAGTTTACTGTGGAGTCCAAGAGAAAATGGAGAGAGTGAGTAACTCTCCCCTGGTTTAGTGACACCTTGTGGCAAATAATGAAACAGAGATCTAGCTTTTAAAAAAGCCATTAAATCTAAAAGAGATACAGATATTTTAATTTATAAAGGTTTGAGGAATAAAGTGGTTAATGAAATGAGATTAGCAAAGTCACGTTTTTATATTCAGGTAATAAATGAGGCTAAAGGAAATAGTAAAGAAATTTGGAAAAATATCAATAACCTCATAGGGCGAAGACATACAGCTCAAATACAGAAGACATACAGCTCAAATCTCAGGGCAAGATAATAAAAGATAATGTTTCCATTGCAAACATTTTTAATTCATTTTTTGGGGGCGTCGTGGCTCAGGTGGATAAGGCGCCACACCATAAATCCGGGGACCCGGGTTTGATTCCGACCCGAGGTCATTTCCCGATCCCTCCCCGTCTCTCTCCCTCTCCTGCTCATTTCCTGTCTCTACACTGTCCTATCCAATAAAGGTGAAAAAAGCCCCCAAAAAATCTCTTTATTTTTAATTAATTTTTTGTTGAGTCTGTTTATGAGTTAGGCAATCGTTTTAAGAAAAAAAAAAGACGACATTAAGCCTATAGTAGGCCTACACACTGAAAATGACCAGGGCTTCAGTTTGAACGTCATTGATGAAGCACGTATTAAAAAGATTATTGGTTCCTTAAAAAGTTCTAAAAGTAAAGATGCTTTTCATATGGATAGCATGATCATTAAGAAACATCTGAACACTAACACTCCCAATTACACATTTAATCAATCAATCTCTCAATAACACAAAGTCGCTTTCCTGATAGCTGGAAGCATGCAGTAATTACACCCATTTTCAAGTCTGGAGATTGCTATGAACCAAATAATTATAGGCCGATAAGTTTACTACCAGTACTCTCAAAGGTTGCAGAGAAGGTAGTTATAGACCCTTTTCAGTCACGTGACCTTCGTAAACGCGACCACCATTTTGGACATGTAGTGGACTTCGGCTCGAATCAGTTTGAATGCGAGGAAGGCGACAAACGAAAAACATAAAAGAAAAAGGAGCGAGATGCAGAAAACACCTTCACTATTCAGCGACGTAGGGCATTTACAGGGTGAGCAGAGGGAGAGGTATTTGCAAAAATTGAGGTTAGCAGGCTTAGAGAACGACGTTTACCTGCTTCCACCAGGATTGTTCACTGACGTACGCTCCGGCTTGCTCCCCCTCAAATTAAGCAGCGCGCTCCGGAAGCCGGAGCGCGCTGCTTAATTTGAGGGGGAGCAAGCCGGAGCGCGCTCCGGAACCTCGGCCGGAGCACTCCGGGAGCAAGCCAGAGCGAGCTGCTTAATTTGAGGGGGAGCAAGCCGGAGCGCGCTCCAGAACCTCGGCCGGAGCACTCCGGGAGCAAGTCAGAGCGAGCTGCTTAATTTGAGGGGGAGCAAGCCGGAGCGCGCTCCAGAACCTCGGCCGGAGCACTCCGGGAGCAAGCCGGAGCGCGCTGCTTAATTTGAGGGGGAGCAAGCCGGAGCGCGCTCCGGAACCTCGGACGTTGGCTCCGGCAGCTATTTATACTGGATCCGGTGTAAATAGCTGCCGGATCATAATTACAGTAAACTAGTAAATACAGTAAAGGAAAAACTTGAGACTGAAAGGTTTTAACAGTCATCCAAATGACTGAACGTAAACATTGCTACAGTAACATATGTTGTTGACATTAGCTAGTCAACAATAGCTACTACAGAAGAACAAAGAGGTTACAATGGGTTATTTTAGCCTATTTGGTTACACACTCGCCGCCACAGAATGTTAACAGCAATGTAATGCCTTTTCTGGCTAATTTTATTCGTCTTACCTCCAACAAAGTGGTCACTACACAAGCGCTGGTATGCCGAGGGCTGACAATCTGTTAATGGCCGCTATCCATCTTCTCCGTCGGGATCCGATAAAATGATAAACCTTGCCTTGTTTGTTGATGGTTACTACATCCAGGTGCATAACAATATAGTGGCATGATGGAAGTCTTGCTGAAAGTAAAAACTTTCTTTGCTGCTGTTCCTCAATGTTGGCTGTGGTAAACTACTGGTAGTAAGTACATGTCCAAAATGGCGGCCGCGTTTGTCGTGACGTCACGTGAAAAGGGTCCATAGAGCAGCCAACACCACACCTAAATACCTGCAACCCTGGTCTAAACAATATGCAATTTGGTTTCAGAGAGAACTACTCTACCGAAACAGCTGTTTTACATTTTACTGAAAAAATCAGAGCACAGCTTGAAAAAGGTGGAGTTGTTGGTGCTGTATTCTTAGACTTGCGTAAAGCCTTTGATACTGTTAAATCATAATGTTCTCATTTCTAAGCTTTCTTATTTTAATTTTTCAACACAAACATTGACATGGCTTTCCTCATATGTTTCAAATAGGGTGCAGTGTGTCAGAGTCAAAAGATGCATACTCTAGTTATGTCAGAAATACAATGGGCGTGCCCCAAGGATCTGTGTTGGGTCCTCTTCTTTTTAGTTTATGCATCAATGACCTTCCACAACACTGTAAAGGAGTTGATGTACAACTGTATGCAGATGACACAGTCCTGTATGTACATGGTAAAAATGCTTTGGTAGCAGCGGAGAAATTAACCAATGCTATGCAAGGTGTGGCTGAGTGGCTTGAGCAGTCCTGTCTTACTCTGAACATCAGTAAGACAAAGGGCATGTTCTTCTGTAAAACTAAGGGGCAGACTCCAACTGCCAACATTAAAATTAGATATGAATCCATTGACAGTTACCGAATTCGAATATGTTGGTGTTACACTGGACTCCAATCTCAACTTCAAAAAGCATATTAAAAAAAATGACAAAAACAATTAAATATAACTTCGCAAATTTTAAACATACAAGATTGTCGCTTCCTATGGATGTAGCCAAAACATTTATGCATGCTTTAATTTTTTCACACATTTCATATTGTATCACCCGTTGGGGGCAGGCCAATGAATCTACCATTAGACCGCTACAATCACTATATAAACAAGCTATAAAAATTCTTAAAAAAAAAAAAAAAAACACTTCAGCACCACCATTGCAATATTCTAGAGAAACATCATTTATTAAGTTTTGAAAATTTTAGACTTTTTTCAAGCTTGTGTCTAGTGTATAAGATCCTACATGGTCTGGCCCCAGCTTGTCTATTGGAGTTTGTCTGTTATCGTCCTGCTAGTTCCATACGATCCTCCAGAATAGCCTCTGTCCATGACTGTAACATACCTGTCTATCGCACAACTTTTGGACAGTCTTCTTTTTCTTTTAAAGCCACTACACAGTGGAATGCACTAATCAGGGGATTTAAAGAGCTGTCTCTCCATCAGGAGCTTCAAATCACAGCTGAAATGTTTCCTAAAAAACAGTCAAAACTGTAATCACTGATTCATGGTGCTGTCAGAATGTGTTTATGTTGGATGCGGGTGTTTGCGTGCGTGCGTGAGTGTGTGGGCGCGCGAGTTTGGGGTGTAGGAGGTTTGGACACTCATGTGAGTGATTTGTTTACTGTATGAGTAGAGTTTGCTATTTGGGTGAGGTAGGGGGTCTGGATATTTATTTTGTATGTTTTTATGTATTGTTTTTATGTCTTGCCTGGGACTGCAGATGTAAATCAGCCTGAGGCTAACTCTGGTACGATGCATGAAATGGCAACATTTATGTTTTAACTGTACATGGTCCCTTATAGACCCCTTCGCAGTAAACGTCATTCATACGCAAGCGGAAATTGCGCGCGCAGCCTGGACCCAAAAAAGACTCAGAAATGCCTAGTTGTTGTGTTGTCGGGTGTCAGAATCGTAGCAGTGATGGGGTTAAAATGTTCAGAATTCCAGCAGGATCTCACCCATTCCAAAAAAAAAAAAGGCCGACGTCTATGACTACAAGCCATCAAACGTGTAGACTGGGATGAAAGCACTATCAAAAATGCGTGGGTTTGCAGCGCCCACTTCATCACAGGTAAGATCAGGCTATTTATTAAATCTTTTTTTATTCTTTCTAGTCTTCGTTTATTGATGTAGCAAAATACTTTGGTAACGTTTGTCTGATTAGCTGGGTCATAGTTACACAATGTAATGAATATTGTTAGCATGTTAACTTAGCTTTGCATGCAATTGTGTTTGTAGGAGAGGTCTCGCTTGACTCAAGCAGTCCAGATTTTGTGCCATCCTTATTTGTGTATGCCGAAAATCACAATTTTAAAGCAAGGATGGAAAGGTAAAATTGTGTGCCCTCACTCTAAATGCCAACTTACGTTGACTGCTCTAACCTAGCTCCCGCCCCGTTCAGTTTCATTTCCGGTCTCTGCCTCTCGCTTTTTACGCAGCTCTGATTTCTCTTAGCTGCACTCTTTACACCATCATTCCTTTCATGCCATCACCTCCTGCAAATTGCTGTTTAGTGTTGGTATTTGCTGTTGTAGCTAAAGCCACATTGCCATCACATCACTGGCATAATTTGATTAAAACAAAATGAATATGAATGTCCCATTGTTAATCAAGTTGTACATGCCCGCACATAATCATATGCGTCTAAAGACTTGTAGGCATGAAGTTTTTCGTGGGTGTACACTGAAGTCTTGTCAATAAGGTACGAGTATATATCTGGCCATTGTATACCAGGGAACTTACTAACATCGTCCGTCCACTCTTTAATTAAATGCGGATCCGGTAGGCGATGTCCACTTGTTAGAGTTAACTTATTTATGTAGCATTCTCGATCTTGTAACGACAATTGTTTGGCATAATCTGACAGCTCATAATGCCGGTCTATGGGCAGCGCCATTGTTTCTGAGTCCAGGCTGCGCGCGCATCCTGGCAACGGTCGGTTTGTTTATAAACATGCGAAGGGGTCTATAAAAATAAACTGAATAAATAAAAATAGAATAATTGAAAAAAACAAAACAATATAAACAGTATAAACAGTCTAGATAGGAACTAGACATAGACTAAACACTCAGACAAACAATATAAACAGTATAAATGCTAGATAAAACAAGACAGACTAAACACTCGGACAATATAAACAGTGTAAACACTAGATAAGAACTACACACAGACTAAACACTCAGATAATATAAACAGCCGGCATTATTTCAATCCCCAAAGATTATCTTTGATGTGTGATTTTGTGTCCGACAGCAAAATCAGTCTGAGTGTTGTACAGTATACAGCTGGCTGAGGAAGTTCTCGAGTATCTTCTGCATTATAGCAGGTAACAGCATAAACCTGTTTATGCAGCCATACAATCATCAGAGCGTTACATTAAACACAGAAAAACAACTGTCACCTTTCATAACCATTATCAATATTAATCAATCAATGTGTTGTAATAACTGCAAACTAATCATCATCAGTGCAATTGTTATAATGTTCATTATTCAAAAATAATCATTCATTATCTATAATCCATGAATAATTGTTTGTATTACTACTATTACTACTACTACTACTACTACTAATAATAATAATAATAAATAATAATTTAATAATAAAAAATTAACTCAATTTTATAACATTTTAATAATCACTACTTATTAGCTACATTAATAATTGAGTAGCAATTATAATTCAGTATTATTAATTACTATAATTAATAAGCAGTGATTATCAAAATGTAATTTAATAATTAATAAGTAGTAATTATTATTAACTACTACTTAATTATACTAATAATTAATAAGTAGTGATTATTAAAATGCTATAAAATTGAGTTAATATTAGTTAAAATTATTATTAAAATAGTACCTTATTATTATTATTATTAGTAGTAGTAGTAGTAGTGATAAACAATTATTCATGGATTATAGATAATTTGTTTTTAACAGTGAACATTGATATAACAATTGTACTGATGTAGGGACAGCCACAGTCCTGTCTAGAACTACAACCCCGATTCCAAAAAAGTTGGGACAAAGTACAAATTGTAAATAAAAACGGAATGCAATGATGTGGAAGTTTCAAAATTCCATATTTTATTCAGAATAGAACATAGATGACATATCAAATGTTTAAACTGAGAAAATGTATCATTTAAAGAGAAAAATTAGGTGATTTTAAATTTCATGACAACACCACATCTCAAAGTTGGGACAAGGCCATGTTTACCACTGTGAGACATCCCCTTTTCTCTTTACAACAGTCTGTAAACGTCTGGGGACTGAGGAGACAAGTTGCTCAAGTTTAGGGATAGGAATGTTAACCCATTCTTGTCTAATGTAGGATTCTAGTTGCTCAACTGTCTTAGGTCTTTTTTGTCGTATCTTCCGGTTTATGATGCGCCAAATGTTTTCTATGGGTGAAAGAACTGGACTGCAGGCTGGCCAGTTCAGTACCCGGACCCTTCTTCTACACAGCCATGATGCTGTAATTGATGCAGTATGTGGTTTGGCATTGTCATGTTGGAAAATGCAAGGTCTTCCCTGAAAGAGACGTCGTCTGGATGGGAGCATATGTTGCTCTAGAACCTGGATATACCTTTCAGCACTGATGGGGTCTTTCCAGATGTGTAAGCTGCCCATGCCACATGCACTAATGCAACCCCATACCATCAGAGATGCAGGTTTCTGAACCGAGCGCTGATAACAACTTGGGTCATCCTTCTCCTCTTTAGTCCGAATGACACGGCGTCCCTGATTTCCATAAAGAACTTCAAATTTTGATTTGTCTGACCACAGAACAGTTTTCCACTTTGCCACAGTCCATTTTAAATGAGCCTTGGCCCAGAGAAGACGTCTGCGCTTCTGGATCATGTTTAGATACGGCTTCTTCTTTGAACTATGGAGTTTTAGCTGGCAACGGCGGATGGCACAGTGAATTGTGTTCACAGATAATGTTCTCTGGAAATATTCCTGAGCCCATTTTGTGATTTCCAATACAGAAGCATGCCTGTATGTGATGCAGTGCCATCTAAGGGCCCGAAGATCACGGGCACCCAGTATGGTTTTCCGGCCTTGACCCTTACGCACAGAGATTCTTCCAGATTTTCTGAATCTTTTGATGATATTATGCACTGTAGATGATGATCTGTTCAAACTCTTTGCAATTTTACACTGTCGAACTCCTTTCTGATATTGCTCCACTATTTGTCGGCGCAGAATTAGGGGGATTGGTGATCCTCTTCCTATCTTTACTTCTGAGAGCCGCTGCCACTCCAAGATGCTCTTTTTATACCCAGTCATGTTAATGACCTATTGCCAATTGACCTAATGAGTTGCAATTTGGTCCTCCAGCTGTTCCTTTTTTGTACCTTTAACTTTTCCAGCCTCTTATTGCCCCTGTCCCAACTTTTTTGAGATGTGTTGCTGTCATGAAATTTCAAATGAGCCAATATTTGGCATGAAATTTCAAAATGTCTCACTTTCGACATTTGATATGTTGTCTGTGTTCTATTGTGAATACAATATCAGTTTTTGAGATTTGTATATTATTGCATTCCATTTTTATTTACAATTTGTACTTTGTCCCAACTTTTTTGGAATTGGGGTTGTACAAATCCCATCAACTAACTTCCGCGATGACCTACGTCACGGCGGCCATGATCACCTACGTCACGTCACGTGACAGACTATAAGTGACCAGGTCACGCCCAACTCTGTCACTCTCGCTCTGTGGACTTCGCATCATTCAAACAAAGATACCCACTCATCACAACATCCAAAATCAAGACGTCTGCCTTGCAAGAAAAAGGACTCGGCGAGCTTTCGTATATACCACTGGCCACAGTAAAGAGTATTTAAGTTGCGCCGTCTCACTCAATTGAGTTACAACCGGTTTTATTTGTTTATTATAAGCAACGTTACGACTGCAGCCCAAGCAGTTAATTAAAAGTTAGAAGCGACCGGATTCCTTCTAACTTAATCGCTGTGCACATTATTGATCAGAGACTCTTCCTCACGAACGACGACACTTTGGATCAAGAATTCTCTGCCCTTTACAGAAGCGAACCACGAGCTTTCTGTGAAACTCCGCGAAACTTCGGGACATCTCTGCACATCCTGCATAGAGACATCGATACTGGAAGTAAGGCTGGCATTTGGGCAAACTAGTCTTAGGAATTAGCTTTATGAAGTAGTGTGAATTTAAACTCAGAAACTGTTTAATTGTGCACACTGATCATTGTGTTCTACAATTGTTCTCTCTCCGTTGTTTAATAGATAGGCTGTTGCATGCTCTTTGCTATCTTCTCTAACATCCCTTAATTTCACTATTACACACATTTTGACCTCATCAAGATTTCAGTGGATTTGGTAATGTTATAGTGTAGTGGATTAGCAACCACAACGAATTCCTTTGTCTCAAGAAGACCACGAGGTGATTTTCACCTCCCACCAACACCTTAGATAACATTCCAATCCCTGAGTTATTTACAACACACACACACACACCTCGCTCTTCCCTCACATACACACACATACTACCTCACTGTTTTGCTCAGGGGCGCAGATACATTTTTTGAACTGGGGGGGGACAAAGCTGCCAGCAAACCAACCCCAACCCCAACAGGTGTTGTGCGATGAATATACTCTGATGCCCTCAGGGCAGCGACATTACTCAGCTAAGACAAAAAAAAAAAAAAAAAAATCACTCCTTCATCCCTGCAACCGTTAGCTTAGGCCTACTAATAAATAAAGAGTAGGAATAGAGCACACCTGTGATGTCTGGTGCTCTCATGTGCTATTTACCACTGACACGACAGGATGTCATGTGGGTTGAATGTGTGTGTGTGTGTGTGTGTGTGTGTGTGTGTGTGTGTGTGTGTTCTGGATGACTGCTGACTGTTTTGTCTACCCTTTGTATTTATCTATAGCATCTAGGTCTGTGTATCCTATGTATTGAGACTTGGACTGTCAAACTTAATTACCCATCATTGAAAGAAATAAAGCTTATTGATTCTGATACTGATTCCAATCACTCCCCAAGCATGCCATATGCCAAAACTGTTTTATTTAAACATTAACTGACTTTCAGCACACTGATTCTTTACGATTTTACTTTCCCTAAGACATTACTTTGAACAGACTATCAAAAAATTGCAAGGTGATATGATAAAGTAAGGCACAGTTTACTTACAGTCGCTGTTTTCTGAAAAAACGATGCAATCGTTTTCTGCCTTTTCGGTTTGGCACCCTTCATCATGCCGTGTTGGGGTCCTGAACTAGGAGCTGTCCCCGACATGCCTGTCAAACTTGTTGTGGGTAACCATAGCAACCAAGCTCGAGCTCGCAACCTGTGCAGTCTGCGCAGCTCAACCAACCGAATATCAGTCTTTGTTTTGTTTTATGCGAGTTGTTGCAACTATGTCTGTACTGCTGTGCACCTCAATAAACCGAATGGTAATTAGTCTTTTGATTTTTCCGTGAGGTTTGCCTTATGCAAAGAAAGACAGCATAGACGTTTTTTTCCTCCCTATAAGTGGGGGGGGGGGACGACGACACACACCGAACGAGGTGAATTTAAATCTGGGTGGGATGAATCCCCCCCGTCCCCCCCTCTATCTGCGCCCGTGGTTTTGCTGCTGACCATATTGAATGTATTCAACTGCTATTACCCATTTAGTATCATTGTTATAATAAATTCAATTATTCTGTTATACTGTGTTTGTCTGTTTTGCTACTATATACTTGAAGTCACACAATCTCAAAGAACTCCAAACTGCCTTCACCCAAGTGTATATGAATGCTATTGGCTGTAGTGTCTATGTAATACGGTAAGTAATACATTATTGCTGCATCAGCAGTGATCATAATAATTTGGAATATACCATAATTTAGCTGTTTGGTAATTTATTATTAAACACCAAAATTAATGGTGGTATTAATGAGACTGATTTAATGAGACTGATTTAATGAGACTGATCACTTAAGACCAATTGCACCCACACTGATAACATTAACAACAAGTATTACTAGTATTATTATTATTTAGTAGTAGTAGTAATTTTATATCAATGTTCACTATTTAAAAAAATTATCTATAATCCATGAGTATTTGTTTGTATTCTACCAATTATTATGTTTTAATAATTATTTGTAATAATTTTTAATAACTTAATTTTATAACATTTAATAATCCCTAGTACTTATTAATCACTAATTCATAAGTATAGTAATGATTAATAATCAATAATAATTACTACTACTACTGATTATTATTAGTGGTTGTTAATATTCTTATTATATTAAACACACTTGTAGACGATAAGTAATAAAACTAAAAACTTTTTGTACAAATTATTTATATTGTACTATATTTAGAATTATTGTATTTTCTGTAGTTCTTTTTAATGGAGTTTTGAAATAAAGGTTGTTTATATATTTATATTAAACTTAGTACAATAAACAATGTTAATTATGTAAAAAATGATGCTAATCATTATTATTATTAGTAGTAGTAGTAGTATTATGTCCTATAAGTCCCATTTTCCACCTGACTCTTGTGCGCATGCGCAAACCCCCCTGCGTTTCACTCTGGAGCGCTTGACCTCTAACACGCGCGCGCCTCATGTCCGTGAAAAGCCAGTTTCCCAGTCCGCCGTGTCCCCAGCGCTGCGTTATCGTCTTTAAACACATTTGTGCGATCCAGCGCTTTTTATCGCAAACGATTCTTCTCCTTATTTTGGGGGTATTTGTCATCCCCCAACCACTTGTCGTTAAACAGACATCTTCCCATAATTATCAATGCTTTCTAGCGCCCGCGTAAGCTACCTGCGTATCTCTCACTCTTCACAAACACCGCACCACACCGCACTTCCTCCAGTAGCCTCCTAGCGTTAGTTCTTGATCTACGGAATGCACAGAACCAATGCTGCCCCCAAAAGGTACGCTGGTCACTTTTAAAATTACGGTTAAAAAAATACCCCAAACCGGATGGAGACATTTCACTCGTTCGGTCCAATATTAAATTTAATACCTCCCTTTTGAAAATTCCAGCCATTCCAAACAATTTAAGACGTTTTTAGGCCTTGAAAACCAAAAGTTGTATTTAAGACTTTTTAAGGACCCGCAGGAACCCTGACAAGTGGATACCTGTCTGTAAGGATGTACTGATCCGATACGGAATTTTGGAACTGAGGTAACTTTAGATGAACATATTTTACGCACTGAAGTCACATCGGTCCTCAAGCTGTATATAAACATTTGTGGAAGCCAAACCAAACTAAAACCAGGGAAAATTCCGGGGGGGAGAAGGCAGCATTGGAAGTTATTCTGACTCACTTCTATACGAATAAAAATATTTAACACCATACAGTAGTAATAATGCTATTATTACTAAAACTAATAATTCTTTTGTCATTAACAAATGGTTAATTTTACATTTTAATTTACAGGTTTGTCTTGGCTCACTTGTTATTTTTCGTATTCTTGAATTAATACCAATAATATAATAAAACGAGTACCCTTACTCCCTGACCTAGTGAACAAACATGTTGATGTGTTTTTGATCAAGACTCGAAAGCTTCCAGTCACTCTGGATAAAAAGGTGCCTGCTAAACGCTTTAAATGTAATAAAAATACGCAATTAACCATAAGGCCAAGAAAAAAATAATTGTTTGTTTCCGGTTACCCGACCGACCGTTTAAAAAAATGCCCCGACCTTAGACTTTTTTGTTAGAGGTTTAAAAAAAAAAAAAAAAAAAAAAAAAGTATTTTCGCCGACCAACAATAAATTTTGAAAAAAAAAAATATCTGCATTACGATTTGCATAATATTGTCGATCTGACAAGTGACTAATTCTAAAACGCATATATCGGACAAGAAACACTCATTGATTTCTCACGGCCTCAATCTGACGTCATGACCTCTTTCCGGGAAACTCCGGCTTGTGTTGTACACAACGCTAGGCATCATGGCGGCCAACGAAGTGTTCTCGATTACCGTGATCGGTTGCGACCACACGGAAGATTGTAAGACAATAAGTTCATTTTATAAGTTTTCAACTGTAAAAGAACTCTACGAACATTATCATCCTCCGCTGGACGAGTCATGCAAACAGTATACACACAGCGCCCAGGCTAACGGCGGTATCGATATCACGATGGAAGTCACGTTGGAAAGCCTGCTCAGCAATTTTGGCTTGCGGGCACTGACATTTGAATGTAAACGGAAGCCGGAGTTTCAAAAAATGTTAGCTACCAAAACAAAAATACTAAAAGTACACGAGGACGCAAAAGTAGAGGCAACAAAGGTGACAAATAATGCCACACCTAAAATTTATTAAAAAAAAAAAAAAAAAAAAAAAAAAAAAAAACTACCTACCCGGTATTTTGTGAGATAAAAAAAAATAAAATAAAATAAAAAAACCTACCTACCCACCCTATTTTTTTCAAGATGTAATAAGAAACAAACAATTATTTTTTCTTGGCCTAACAGTATATTCCAGATATAAAAAGGCAGTATTTCACACTGATTATATGATCTGAAGTCAATCAAGTCAAGGTTTATACTAGTGTAAATTAGCACATATTCAGGAGCAGGAGGCGGCGAACGTTTTTCAAGCCTTTAGTAACACACAAGCTGGCGAAGTCTCACCCAACTGTCCGAAAAGGTTAAGCAGCACGAAGCACGTGGCCAGGAAGTAGCCGCAGCCCCAGGTGGCCTCGATGTAGTCTCTCTGCTCGTACCACTGGAACCACATCCGAATCCCGTCCTCTAGGAAGGTGCTGATGAGACACAGGCGCGCCAGGTGAGGCAGGTACTGTTTCGTCACTCTGAGGAACTGCAGGAAACACAGATGCTCTGTCAATATTGCGATGTTATATGGTATTTATTTTTTTATACTGTTGTATCGGTAGCCATAACACCAAGGAGCGGATGCCAGTTTCTATTTCACTGTATAAATTATATCATTGTATTAAGTTTTTATTGGTCTCTGGGTTTTCTAAATACGAGACCCATGGTTCTGATTTAAAAAAAAAAATAAAAAAAATCTTAATAGCATTCTGTTTAATTTATAATCCTGAACATTCAATGGAACAAAACTGACCATACAGTAAAACTAAAAAATATTTAAGATTAATATAGCACTTAAAAAAAGGTACTATATTGAACATTTCAAGTAGCACAATCCTATTTTTAATACAATTTTATATTTTTATGAAAATGACCAAAAATGAATTCTTTATTTATAAAGATGTAGAACTGACTGTAGTTTAACTTTATTACACACACTAATCAATCAAACATCCTGCTTAAAATAACCGAGTTAGCGATTACTCGGGCTAATTATCCTTTATTTCATTAAAAAGTTTAGTTTAATTGATGTTATTTTGCACTTAAAAGCGACCCAAGGTTTAAAACAATAAAATAAATTAAAGCCGCAAGCGGCCTCGACGGGCCCTCGCGCCAGCGGCCAAGGGGGGCGGGGGCATGCGTCCCTGCGAAAAACCTTCCACAGCTTCTGCGGCAAGAGACATTACTCCCACAATGGCGACAAAGCACAGAATTGGACACATGGCAACAATAGGGTCTCGCACTTCGTGCGTTGTCGACCATGGCAAGCGCCTCAATAAGGGTCTTGAAAAGAGTTTGCTTGCCAAGTTTGACAAATCAGAAGCTGCAATATCATTTTTGCCATAACCAGCACCCCCAAGGGGCGAAAGTGCACAAAATTTGGCCTATATGTCAGGTGAGCTATGAAGAGTTTGCGTATGAAGTTTGATGACAATTGAGTAAATAGAAGATGAGATATAGATTTTTGAAGAATAAATTTTTTGGTTTTTCCCATGTCAGTAGGTGGCGCTATGCTGTACATGAGCGATTATGAGTTGGAAAAATAAGTGTCTACAACAGCAACGTACAATCACAAGGTAGTGGTGTGAAGGAAAAGCATTATGGAATTATTTACCAAAAACCCGTTTTGGAGCAATTGCGTGGGCCAAAAACAGCGCCCCCCATGGACGAAAATTCCCAAAATGTGGTATACATGACATGGGAGGTAGTAAGAGGGTGGCCGTGAAGTTTGACCAAATTTGAGGAAAGATTGGATTTTTTGCCCAAAAATAGCGCCCCCAGTGGCGAAACATCACAGAAATTGGGTCACATGTCAGAAGCCCAATGAGTGATTTGCGTGTGAAGTATGAGCAGTGTTGAGCAATTAGAAGATTTGTTATGAATTTTTAAGCATGTAAAATTCTGCATTGAAAAAGGATTGACGTATAACTTCTGAACGGTTTATCCTACGTGAAACGTATTTAGCAACTTTTGTCAGCCATGTCTGTAGATGATGTGTATCAATTTTGGTGACGTTCCTATGAACGGTCTAGGAGGAGTTGCGCCGTCTTCGTGGCCATGCATTTCGCACAAAAGTGAAATTACCTCACTTCCTGTAGGGCGTGGCTAATGCATTGGCATTACATTTTTGTCCGGCTTGGTGAGATACATATGCGTACCAAAGGGCATGCCTCTACTACAAACTCCATGGCAACCAGGCACCTTAATGCGAGAGGCAAAAATCACAACACGTTAGGGGGCGCTATAGAGGCCCTGAGGGCCGCCTGGATCTGTGCTTCTGGTTCTCAGTAGCGGTGGCAGTCTAAGAAAAAGGAGCCAAATTTCGAGCGTTGTCGACCATGGCAAGCGCCCCAATAAGGGTCTTGTAAAGAGTTTGCTTGCCAAGGTTGACAAATCAGAAGCTGCAATATCATTTCTGCCATAACCAGCACCCCCAGGGGCGAAAGTGCACAAAATTTGGCGTATATGTCAGGTGAGCTATGAAGAGTTTGCGTATGAAGTGTGATGACAATTGAGCAAATAGAAGATGAGATATAGATTTTTGAAGAATAAATTTTTTGGTTTTTCCCATGTCAGTAGGTGGCGCTATGCTGTACATGAGCGATTATGAGTTGGAAAAATAAGTGTCTACAACAGCAACGAACTATCACAAGGTAGTGGTGTGAAGGAAAAGCATTATGGAATTATTAACCAAAAACCCATTTTGGAGAAATTGCGTCGGCCAAAAACAGCGCCCCCCATGGACGAAAATTCCCAAAATGTGGTATACATGACATGGGAGGTAGTAAGAGGGTGGCCGTGAAGTTTGACCAAATTTGAGGAAAGATTGGATTTTTTGCCCAAAAATAGCGCCCCCAGTGGCGAAATGTCACAGAAATTGGGTAACATGTCAGAAGCCCAATGAGTGAGTAGCGTGTGAAGTATGAGCAGTTTTGAGCAATTAGAAGATTTGTTATGAATTTTTGAGCATGTAAAATTTTGAAGTGAAAATTGATTGACGTATAACTTCTGAACGGTTTATCGTACGTGAAACGTATTTAGTAACTTTTGTCAGCCATGTCTGTAGATGATGTGTAGCAATTTTGGTGACATTCCTATGAACGGTCTAGGAGGAGTTGCGCCGTCTTCGTGGCCATGCATTTCGCACAAAAGTGAAATTACCTCACTTCCTGTTGGGCGTGGCTAATGCATTGGCATTACATTTTTGTCCGGCTTAGTGAGATACATAAGCGAACCAAATGGCATGCCAGCACTACAAACTATATGGCAACCAGGCACCTTAATGCGGGAGGCCAAAATCACAACGACTTAGGGGGCGCTATAGAGGCCCTGAGCCCCGGCCAAGTTTGGGCTTTTGGTTCTGAGTAGCGGTGGCAATTCTCGGAAGTGGTGCCAAATTTCGTGCGTTTTCGCCCATGGCAAGCGCCCCGAAAATGGCCCAACAGCGGAGAAAAATAAAGAAGAAGAAGAAGAAGAAGAAGACGGAAGAATAATTAAAGCCGCAAGCGGCCTCGACGGGCCCTCGCGCCAGCGGCCAAGGGGGGCGGGGGCATGCGTCCCCGCGAAAAACCTTCCACAGCTTCTTCGGCAAGAGACATTACTCCCACAATGGCGACAAAGCACAGAATTGGACACATGGCAACAATAGGGTCTCGCACTGTACGGTGCTCGGGGGGCGCTATAGAGGCCCCGAGGCCCGCCTGGATCTGGGCTTCTGGTTCTCAGTAGCGGTGGCAGTCTAAGAAAAAGGAGCCAAATTTCGTGCGTTGTCGACCATGGCAAGCGCCCCAATAAGGGTCTTGTAAAGAGTTGGCTTGCCAAGTTTGACAAATCAGAAGCTGCAATATCATTTTTGCCATAACCAGCACCCCCAGGGGCGAAAGTGCACAAAATTTGGCGTATATGTCAGGTGAGCTATGAAGAGTTTGCGTATGAAGTTTGATGACAATTGAGTAAAGAGAAGATGAGATATAGATTTTTGAAGAATAAATTTTTGGGTTTTCCCATGTCAGTAGGTGGCGCAATGCTGTACATGAGCAATTATGAGTTGGAAAAATAAGTGTCTACAACAGCAACGTACTAGCACAAGGTAGTGGTGTGAAGGAAAAGCATTATGGAATTATTTACCAAAAACCCGTTTTGGAGCAATTGCGTCGGCCAAAAACAGCGCCCCCCATGGACGAAAATTCCCAAAATGTGGTATACATGACATGGGAGGTAGTAAGAGGGTGGCCGTGAAGTTTGACCAAATTTGAGGAAAGATTGGATATGTTGCCCAAAAATAGCGCCCCCAGTGGCGAAAGTGCACAAAATTTGGCGTATATGTCAGGTGAGCTATGAAGAGTTTGCGTATGAAGTTTGATGACAATTGAGTAAATAGAAGATGAGATATAGATTTTTGAAGAATAAATTTTTTGGTTTTTCCCATGTCAGTAGGTGGCGCAATGCTGTACATGAGCGATTATGAGCTGGGAAAATAAGTGTCTACAACAGCAACGTAATATCACAAGGTAGTGGTGTGAAGGAAAAGCATTATGGAATTATTTACCAAAAACCCGTTTTGGAGCAATTGCGTCGGCCAAAAACAGCGCCCCCATGGACGAAAATACCCAAAATGTGGTATACATGACATGGGAGGTAGTAAGAGGGTAGCCGTGAAGTTCGACCAAAGTTGAGGAAAGATTGGATTTTCTGCCCAAAAATAGCGCCCCCAGTGGCGAAATATCACAGAAATTGGGTAATATGTCAGAAGCCCAATGAGTGATTTGCGTGTGAAGTATGAGCAGTTTTGAGCAATCAGAAGATTTGTTATGAATTTTTAAGCATGTAAAATTTTGCATCGAAAATTGATTGACGTATAACTTCTGAACGGTTTATCGTACGTGAAACGTATTTAGTAACTTTTGTCAGCCATGTCTGTACATGATGTGTATCAATTTTGGTGACATTCCTATGAACGGTCTAGGAGGAGTTGCGCCGTCTTCGTGGCCATGCATTTCGCACAAAAGTGAAATTACCTCACTTCCTGTTGGGCGTGGCTAATGCATTGGCATTAAATTTTTGACCGGCTTAGTGAGATACATATGCGTACCAAATGGCATGCCACTACTACAAACTACATGGCACCCAGGCACCTTAATGCGGGAGGCCAAAATCACAACGACTTAGGGGGCGCTATAGAGGCCCTGAGCCCCGGCCAAGTTTGGGCTTCTGGTTCTGAGTAGCGGTGGCAATTCTCGGAACTGGTGCCAAATTTCGTGCGTTTTCGCCCATGGCAAGCGCCCCGAAAATGGCCCAACAGCGGAGAAAAATAAAGAAGAAGAAGAAGACGGAAGAAGAAGAATAATAGTGAACTCTTACAAGAACAATAGGGCCTTCGCCCATAGGGCTCGGGCCCTAATAATAGTGAACTCTTACAAGAACAATAGGGCCTTCGCCCATAGGGCTCGGGCCCTAATAAATCCATAGTCTATATCCTGAGCATGATTAAAAATTTAGGTGCAATTAGGGCTGTGCGATATATCGAATATACTCGATATATCGCCGAAAATTCTGTGTGCGATACATAAAATTATTATATCGTAACTATCGAGTATTTTATGGTCATCTTCCGACTTGTGTTTGTTTCGTGTTTGTTTAAAACATCTCCCTGTCCCTCAGGCAGTAACATGAGAGGCTGCCAAAGGGTAAAGAAAACAATAACGTCACGCACTCGCCAACCAATCCCGGGCGACATCTCGGTGCCGAAAGGAACTTCCGGGAAGATTTTCTAGTTTCGGTTGTGTTGCCAGATTGGGCGGTTTTAAGTGTGTTTTGAACATATTTTGGGCTGGAAAACGTCAGCAGTATCTGGCAACACTGCCGGTGGGAAGATTTCCTAGTTCCGGTTTCCAGCGCTGACTCAGTTCGTGCAATCGCTGGTGTTGCATAGGCTACTGTGTAAGCTCTGTCAATTTCAGCGACAAATTAAAAATGGAAGCGGACGAATTGGTTCCTAAAAGAACTAGTAAGGGGTCAGTCATCTGGCATTTTTTTGGATATCGCGAGGAGGACGTGGAACAGCAAATGCCAGTTTGTAAAGTGTGCAAAAAAAACCTGTCGTCATCACGAAAGGCAGCAGCCGGAATTATACACATCTGAGAGGCAGAGCCAGAAAACATTCAGTTCAAAAGTGTGCAAAGAGAAAAATGATGTTTTGCAGATCTCCCTCTTCTCTCCCTCAATCTCTCTCTCTCTATTGTGAATGTTCCAGTGGTTCTCAGTAGTCAGGTTAATAGCTTGGAGATCTATTTTTTAAAATTTAATGAAAGAGCACTTTTCTTATTTAGGCTAAATGTCTTTCTCAGTGTTGAGCTGCACTTTATTGGTTTGAGCTCTGAGCAGCTCTGTATTGTGTTGCCCCTTTGTTGCAATTTTCAAGATTGTTTTTGCAGTTTGTGCCACATCTTTTGTTGAATAAAAATAGTCTTATTTCAATTCAATTGTGATTAATCACCAACATGAAAATTTAAAATGTGTTGTTGAAAACCACCTGTAAAGTTAACCAAGAATGTTATTTAACCTGCAGGGATTGTAGTGAAAACAGCAAAGAGTAAAAGTTAGATTTCATGGGGTCCTTTAGAGGAGATTTAAATATATCGAGATATATATCGTATATCGTGAAATGGAGAAAATGTATCGGGATATTCATTTTTTCCCATATCGCACAGACCTAGGTGCAATCTTTAACTATTTGCTGGAACCATTAACTTTAAATGTTGTCATTGAGCAAAAGTTTAACATGTTGACATGATTTATAATCATAAATAGCTTTGATAACAGGGGGGTTGTGATACCCACCACTGTTAAAAATTAGTATAGGTAATCGTATGGGGCTGAGTAAAATTAAGGATTCATTTCGAGTGATTTCGAAGTTTTGAAAATTGCCCGAGTCGCAATTTTCAAAACTTTGAAATCACGAGTGAAATTGATCCTTAATTTTACGAGGAACCATACGATTACTTGTTTATAATATACAGGGCCAAATTCATACTTCGGAAGCCGTTCACGTTTTCTGAACCAATCTTGCACATTTGAATCAGTTTCTAAAGAATTTCTTGTTTTCGCAAATCTCTCGAGGACTTTTCGTGATTCTTGAAAAGTAACATCTTTCAGGATTGATCCCGGATATTTCTCTCGTCTCAGATGCCGATCCAATGCTGCCTGCAATACTTTAAGAGAGTCTGGTTCGTAGTTTTCCCCATTTTCCTTTCCTCACTTATGCATAAAACTGCGATGGCACCTTGTCTAACTCACAGCGTTCATACGCCACTAGAGTCTCGCTTATTTGTCTTTCTGCGGCCCATTTCTTAAACACGGAAAGACAAAAATTCGTACTTTTTTTGGTATTTTCATTTTCGCTTGCAGCTTTCAATTGGTTTATCATTTCTTCGTCAAATATAGCAAAACGCGGCATTGCTGAGTGAGCAGAGTCAGCCATTTTGTTGACAAAATTTGCTAATTTTTGTAACCGTAACCAAGCAACGAACACCGCTTGCAGTTAAAGGTGAATGGAAGAGAAAAATTAAAATTGAATACAAGTTTAAAAATAAATTTGAAAACTTAGCAAATTATAATTAATAATTATAAAGCAAATAAATTATAGAATTTGCTTAAACAAATTAAAAATAAATTAATTGTTTAAGCAGATTACAGATTTTATTTGCTCATAATTTATATAAAAATGTGAAAATCATTCATTTTATTTATTTTTGACACTATTGGTCGTTAAAGGTGAATGGAAGGGAAATAAAATTGAATACAAATTTTAAAATAAATTTGAAAAATAAATGAGCAAATTATAATAAGCAAATAAAATAAGTAAAAAAATCTCTAATTTGCTTAAATTAAAAAATTAATTTGCTCAAGCAGATTACAGATTTTTTGCTCATACTTTAATTATATAAAAATGTGAAAATCATTTCATTTTATTTGACACTATGTATAGGTAATCGTACGGGGCTGAGTAAAATTAAGGATTAATTTCACGAGTGATTTCGAAGTTTTGAAAATTGCCCAAGTCACGATTTTCAAAACTTTGAAATCATGAGTGAAATTGATCCTTAATTTTACGAGGAACCATACGATTACTTGTTTATAATATACAGGGCCAAATTCATACTTCAGAAGCCATTCAAGTTCACAACATTTGTCATTCACGTTTTCTGAACCAATCAGGGCGCGAGACTATCTTGCATGTTTGAATCAGTTTCTAAAGCGTCTTTCATCATGGCACAGCAACACGACATGAGGATTTTGAAAGTGATTTACAAAATTTTATTGGAACTTCTTTACAAAAGCCTGCATTACTTTAAGAGAGTCTGGTTCGTAGGTTTCCCATTTCCTTTCCTCACTTCTGCATAAAACTGTGATAGCACCTTGTCTAACTCTCAGCATTCATACGCCACTAGAGAGTCGTTTGTCTTTCTGCAGCGGAAACACGGAAAGACAAATTCGTACTTTTTTGGTATTTTCATTTTCGCTTGCAGCTTTCAATTGGTTTATCATTTCTTCATCAAATATAGCAAAACGTGGCATTGCTGAGTCAGCCATTTTGACAATTTTTTGTAACTGTAACCAAGCAACGCACTAGCCAATAGCATTTCAGAAATACAGCCCCGTGTTCGGGGGGGGGAAAAAAGCCCTCCTTGATTGACCAATCAGAATTGAGTAATTTGGCCCTATGTATTATAATTTTAACAAAAACAATCAACTCAAATCATTCTCCCTGATGGAAGTGAAGGCAGGGAAAGCGAGTCAGCTCATTCATCTCCTCTTCGGATTATGCGACAACACCGAGCAGTCAAACTCTCCAGTTTTGTGTCTTTTCCTCTCATCCAGACTCATTTCCCCCCCCTTTAAATACCCCTCATTATCCAGCCACGTTTTGAAGCTGCCGACTTAACAAGCTTATACACAGAAACATGCTCATTAAAAGAGCGCTCGTGCAATCGCCGATCTGTGGGCTGATACAGTTGCCTGCCTCAGCGATTGGCTGAGGCATTCTGGGAAATGCTGATGTGGACCATTGGGTGGGAGGGAACGTTTGTGTGTGAGAAAGAGAGAAAACCGCCGAGCCAAACAGCGCTTGTGCAAATCACCTGGGCTTAAGCAAGCGGGAATGTCATGGCAAGGTCTCGAAAAACGCTCAAGTGTAAAGAGCACAGCATAGAGAGTAGCCCATGTCAGGTCTTGTACCTCGGGTCTTTCATTACAAACCAGACGATGAAGGTCATGCGATACAGAAACAATGACTAATGTCTCATGAATTACTCCAGTGTTCCTTACAGAGTTGCTTAGGACACAAAATGGAGGCCAAATTTATTTTACATCAGTTGTCAATTTTCTTTGCAGAGCGAGATCACAGACAGGAAGTGCCTTCAGGAATCTCTCTTCATTCCTGAGATAATATATACGCTCACACACTCTTGAAATGAAAAAGTTACCAAACTATACTTTTTCTCACTGCTGTAGTGGAACCGTTAAAGTGCATATCGGGCAATTCCATGTAAATGTCAACCTCACCATGCAAAAATAAAGCAACATGTAATACATCAAAACCACTCCCAGAGATCTCACCTAGGCCTGTATTTTACAGATGTGAATAAGTTGAACCAATTTGTAACCAACCTAATATGTCACTGTCAGTCTTTCTTTCTTATAATGTAAAACCCAAGCTAAAATCAACTTTGATCATGTACAATTCTATATTATTGCTACAAGCCACAGAAATGTATGCTAAAATCCACAAAACAGCAAAACAATAGCCATCCTAAATATTATTTAAGAACTTTGATAGCTTTAGCTGATATTTAGAGAGTTTTTCAAAGGGTTATGGTGGTTAAATTGCTGATTTTCTAAACATATGCCATGTCTATTTCAGACGCGTCACATCCATAACGGAATTTCGTCACATCCATAACGCTGACTTTTCCTTCCGAAACTCTGCATGAAATACAAAATATTTTAAACAAAGATTTTTTTAATATTCACCTTGGACCCCTTTATCAAATGGATATTTCCATTTCGACATTAGGTTTACAATTTCACAGAGTTTGATAAAAATGTACAGTCACCCAAGAAAAGTGATACTTTTTCTGTCACATCCATAACGCATCTTTTATTGGCATTTTCTGGCATGCCCTAGATGTACTATGGGAATTGTTCTTGTTCTATCACTTCTCCAGTATGGTACAGCCTTAAAATATGCAACACCTGTTTAAATACTGGGAGACAATAAAACATGCACTGGGTCATTTGTTGCCATTTTGAGTTCAAGTGTCACGTCCATAACGCTGGAATTGCTCTATCACGGGTAAATTCAGGAGCAAGATCAATGTAATTCTGCTATTTTATATTAAACTTTGGTCAAATATCTGTCACATTCTGCATTCTCTGCAATTTTTTTTTTATCTTGCGCAATACCAGAAAAATCCAGTTGAAATCAAGCCATTTGAGGTGAATTGGTCCGCCTCTGAAAAAACTTGGCGTTTGGATTTCCCGGATAACATTGATTTTCGTGACGTCGCGTGCGGGACGCCTCCCTCTGAATCCTACGTCAGTGCTGGTTTGTTTATGAGAAAACGACCTGGTGGTTTTCTGCAAATTTCTTCAACGTTATCACGTAATTATTAAAATGGTTAACAGGTGTATCGTAGGAGGGTGTAGGCAGATTCTACCGCAACATTAACCACTTGCCCACAAAATAAGAAATTTTTCTTGTCCTTTTTTCAGTGAGGTAATATTTTCAAGATTGAAAATATGGTATTTGGTCTTCTAAAACAGCACGTCATTTAAAAATACACCGAGTACATCAATAAAAGATTTTTAAAGAATAAAGTTCTATTTCTTTGACATATCTGACAGACATAACTCCCATTTTAAAAATCACTTTCATTATCCCTGTTGCTATCGTCAGTGAATTTCTGTCAGATGACCTGACGATAGACTCGGCCATTATGGATCTTTGGTAGTTATCATGTGGAAGCAGGCTTTATCATTTTTGGGTGTCAACAGATAGAGCTGAAATAGATTAACAGCGAAAAAACTATTTCGTTCACGACGAGAAGCCCACAGTTATTTTTAAAAAATGCTATCGTCAGTCTGTCAGTCAAACGCACCTGACGATAGCAAAATTCAAGCCCTCGCCACGCACATGTTGACTGACGCAAAGAGGAAATTCTACTGCGCATGATTTTTGTGACAGCAGACATTTACTTCTGGGCAAGACTCGGAGTTCTGACAGCTAGATTTCATCAAATAAATCAAGGTAAGATTTTCAGTCAGCTATCCTGACGATAGAAATTTTTGACGATAGAAACATTGAGAATATATTTGTGCATTCATATTTAAATTTTTTTGGAGGCAAGTTGAGATAAATCAAAGCCACTTGCGACCCTTTCAGCCAACAGGCCATTTCAATGTGCTATTTCCCCACGAAAGTGACACAGTCGTGTCTATCGTCACTGTTCTGACAATTATTGTTGATATTTCAATTTTGAAAATAAATTTTATCTTTTTTATTTCAATATTTTATTTTATTATTTGGTTCTAGTGATTAGGTATTTAATATTATTACTAAATTTGTCAGATTAATAATGTAAAACAGTTTTGTTGCTATTGTCATCTAGAGTGTCTGTCAGAATATGATGGTAGACGTTAAGGCCTCTGCATGCTCTTGCGACAAGGCTTTCGCAGATAGCTTTTCGCAGACGGTTGTAATTTATCGTTGAGCGGGGAGTAATAGGCGTGCGCGATGTTATTCACCGCCACAACGCAAGGGGGCGCGAAGTCGCTAGGAGTAGTTGGTGGGTGTGGTTAGTGGAGTGTTTATCCTCCGGTTACTTATAATGACTAGAACTTTTTTTTTTTTTATAATGACTAGAACTGGAGTCGTATAGATGTACGTACTTCCTCAATCAACCGCTCTTCGTGCTGCTCCATCTTCGCTCGTGTTTTTAAAAATGCCGGTCGTGAAAACAAACCAAACCGGGAAAGTAGGGAAGCGGAAGTGCGTGTACAGCGGATGTAGAGTGGACCAATCAGAGCCCTCTTGTCTGCGGCGCTGTCTGCGAGGCTTCTGCGGTGGTCACAATTTTTGGGAGGTGCGCGCAGAGCGTCTGCGAAGGTGGGGGGGCTACGCAGACACTGTCTGCGACGCTATCTGCGAGGACTGGGTTGTCAGCATAAATTGGCCTTTAGTTTGTCGGTCAGATTTTGATGATAGGAACCGATGTGTTTTTATTGTCATTTAGCCTGTCTGTCATGTCAGGCTTTTATTAATTAGTTACCAGGACTACCGTCCTAAAATTTACTGTGAATGTCCAAGACCCCAAATGCTACTAGAAAAACTTAATAGAATGATCAAAATAATCAATTCAGCAATTTAAGGAGATGGGACTTAACTGGCCTCTGTTATGGTAGAATCTGCCTGTAGCAACATCGATCTTGATGGGATCAGTACTCATCGTTTTCCAAAAGACCGGACAACGAGAGAGAAACGGGAGCGCTTCGTGTGAGGCACCCGGAAAAATTGGCTACATGCTACAGACTACAGCATTATTTGCGGTGCTCACTTGACAAGGCCCGGCGACTTTGAGAACTATTTGCAGTGGGAAATGGGCTTCTCGAGGCAACTTGATCTGAAAAAAAGACACCGTTCCATCCAGCGCTCAGGTGACAATTCCATACTTCAATGCAAAATCGCTAGCTGCTAAACTTGGTCTACACAGACTGTGCACTGAACAGTGATGGGAATAACGGCGTTAGAAACAAACGGCGTTACTAACGGCGTTTTTTTTTTTAGTAACGAGTAATCTAATTACTTTTTACATCGTTATAACACCGTTCCCGTTACTTACAATAAAATGCTATGCGTTACTTTATTAAAGATGTTTTCATCTGGCACGCTGCTCGTTCAGCCTTTCTTTACTCTGCTTTAGTGTGGGGCGGGGAGATGCGAGACAACGGCACAGTAAGCCAATCAGAGTAGATTTGGACAACGTACGTAGGTAGGCTACGTCTACTGTACTACTGCGCACACTTTCAATCAGAAGACACAGCGATGGCGAGCGGTCAGCCCAAGACTGCGTTTTCAAATCGGAAATACAGCCATTACTTTTCATTACTTGAAATAAAAGGCAAAAATGTCTACGTGCAATGCACATTATGTCGAGGAACAAAGCGTTTGTCCTCGTCAGTGGCCAGTAATTCAAACCTTATGAAGCACCTCACCTCATCTCATGGCCAGTGATGGGAATAACGGCGTTAGAAATAAACGGAGTTACTAACGGCGTTATTTTTTTTTTTTAGTAACGAGTACTCTAAGTTGCATACCAGTTTGATTTATTTAATATGCACTATCAAGAGTCTATATACATATTTTATTATTTATTTTTTGGTACATTGCTTGACATGCATAATTTCATTTTTGACTCGTGTGATAGCCAGTTGCAGCTCTTGTTTAAGTGAATAAATATCAAAAGTTCTAAAACATTTAGAAACTGAGTTTTATTCTAACAATTTTAATAACTACGAAAATATATTAAATTTGATAGATATCTTCTCACATTGTCCAACAAGATCTTCATAGTCTAGAAAACTGGTCAAGGAGGTCTGGATTCGTTTTTAACGAGACCAAGTGCAAATCTCAACGCATTACTCGTAAAACAACTCCAACCGAAACTCAATACATCCTCAATGAGAAACCACTTCTATTGACTTCTCAAGAGAAAGACCTCGGAGTGTGGATTTGCAGCGATTTGACATGGTCCAAGCAAGTCAGTGAGAGATGTGCTAAGGCCAATAAACTTCTTGGTTTCTTGCAAAGAACTGCACTGGAGATCAGTAAATCAAGAACTCGCCGAACTTTATATCTTACGGTGGTACGTTCAGCTCTAGGATATGCCACTCAGGTCTGGAGTCCACAAACTGTAAAGCTGATCCAACAAGTAGAACGTATCCAGCGACGTGCAACGAAATTCGTTCTTGGTCTTCCATTTCTCTGTGCCGAGTCCTATAAAGAACGGCTCATTTCTACCGATTTATTACCTCTCTGCTGCTGGCATGAATATTTGGATCTAATCTTTTTCTTTAAAGCCACTACTGGCCTGGTTACAGTCTCTCCTGATGTTCTTCCTACTCGTTCAATTCCTACCAGAACTACAAGATCATCAGCCAACACTAAGGCCATCAGCTACCGCCCCGATAGATGTAAAACAGTCACCCATCAGCGATCCTTCTTTCTACGAACTTCTCGGTTGTGGAACATTCTACCTGAACACTTGAGATGTACTGATGTTACGCTAAGGCTACGTTTACATTAGACCGTATCTGTCTTGTTTTCTTCGCGGATGCACTGTCCATTTACATTAAACCACCTGGAAACGCCGGGAAACGGGAATCCGCCAGGGTCCACGTATTCAATCCAGATCGTGTCAGTTCCGGTGCTGTGTAAACATTCAGAATACGCTGTGCTGAGCTCTAGCTGGCGTCTCATTGGACAACGTCACTGTGACATCCACCTTCCTGATTCGCTGGCGTTGGTCATGTGACGCGACTGCTGAAAAACGGCGCGGACTTCCGCCTTGTATCACCTTTCATTAAAGAGTATAAAAGTATGAAAATACTGCAAATACTGATGCAAATACTGCCCATTGTGTAGTTATGATTGTCTTTAGGCTTGCCATCCTTCCACTTGCAAGTGGTAAGTGATATGCGCTGGGATCACACACACAGCGGCTCAGTCCCGAATCACAGCTTGTTCACTTCACTCGCGCGCTCTGTGAGCTGCGCAGGGCCGGAGTGCGCACGCTCCAGAGGGCACTCGCTGTTCAGGGCGGAGTGATTTGGAGCGCAGGATGCCTGCGGAGCCGAGCGTATCCGTGTATTGGTGTTGCTGTGTGCACGCGAATCATGTATTGGTGTTGCTGTGTGCACACGAATCGTTTTAAAAACGTTAATCTGATGATCCGCTGATACGGTCTAATGTAAACATGGGCTAAGAAGCTTTAAATCGTTGTTATTAAGCTATTATAGAAATGCACTGTTACAGTGCTACGATGCAGATGATCCTAGGTCGTACAAATCCATCTGCATAAAATGCAATAAGCCTCGTCTCCTATTAGGAGAACTTTCATGCTGCTTTTAAGTTAGTATATATTTATTGTCCATATTAAATATTTTAAATAGCCTAGTTTTCAGTTATTTTATTTTTATGGTCGGGCCCACAGTAATTGGCCTACTGACTATTGTGGCTATCATGCCTAATTGTTTAGTATATAGCCTAATTTTAGATTATGTTTGCTTTTGTATATTCATATCAACTCGTTTTTGGCTAGTAAATTATTCTAATTTCAGTTTTTTATTTTTATAGTTGGGCCCACAGTAATTGGTCTAGGACTGTTGTGGTTACCCTGCCTCACTTTTTTTGTAATAGTTTTTATATTTTAGTTTCTATACCTTAATTCGTTTTTTGTTTGTATTATTATTTCTGAGGCGAAGCTAAAATAAATAAATATTAATATAGTGTAGATAACGTTACTAATTGGTTCTGTTAAGTGTCCATTTCAGTCATTAAACACAGTCAACATTCACTTTTATTATGATTACACTAATTGAATTTGATTTTTTTTTTTGGGGGGGGGGGGACACAATGTAACGGAATAATTACTTTCCCTGGTAATTAGTTATTTTATGACAAAGTAACTCAGTTACTAACTCAGTTACTTTTTGGGAAAAGTACCGAGTAACTATAATTACTTTTTGAAAGTAACGTGCCCAACACTGGCACTGAATCCGTGCAAGCTCTCGCAGCCTGCTGGCGGATCCGCACGTGACGTCACGAATCTGGCTCCAGACTCCCTTGGGATTTTTCCAGACGCGTTTTTTTTTTTTTTTTTCTGCTGTAGACAGATGGCCTTGTGCAAAATTACCCTTCTGGATGGGTGTGTAAAGGGACATACTTTCATATTAAAAAAAATAACAATAAAAACCCGCAAATTGGTCCAGGATATGCACTTTAAAGGAAGCTGGCTCACCTTTCCCAGAACCCAGTTCGTTGTTTATATTTATATTTACTCTGTTAGCTCGCCGTGCACCAAAAACCTCCACAAACTCACCGTTAATGATCCCTTCAAAACCCATCTCTAACCATTTCTTCATCTACGCATCACCCGTGGAAGCTTTGAACAAAACATGCCTCATCTTTTCTTTGCTTCGTGGCCACCCGCAAGACAGCCGAACCCGGTTCGGGTCCATTACAACAGAAATGAAAAAGAATCAGCGGAAGAATTAAAATATACATACTTATCAAATTATCTTCAATTTCATGCTAACATTTAATATCTACTGAATTGTTGCAGATTGCTTCTGGAATATCACTAGCATCGAAAATGGCGACTCGATACTTGGCGCAGAGGATTCTGGGAAGGGTGAGCCGGCCCCTTTAAGGGTACATCGTTAATTAATTCGTTAATTAGCATTTAAAATAAACCTTTCGTGGTCTTTAAGGTCTAAATATGTACTTTCAAGGATTACTACATGGTGAGGCTTGAAGACATTTCCTTGACACGCAACATGTATCACGATAAGCATCAGTGCAAAACATGACAAATTACAGAACGATACTGTTAAATGATTGAGCACTGAAAAGGAGGATAGAAAGACTCACTAGAAATAGAAAATACAAAACTAGTTACATGTAATCCATTTACATTCATGATTTAAAAAAAAAAAAAATCACAATATTTCAGAAAAATGTATCGTGACAAACACTATCACATTAAATTAATATATTGTCCAGCCCTAATATACAATATACTCCTGTTTCAGGATAAATTATACACACTAAAAGACAAGAAAAAAAAAAGTTTTATACCTTTATTTCTATGAACCTTCACACAACACTGACGCTTCCATCTCGTTCACGAAATGAACGACTCCTGTATTGTCGTGGGCGAAAGAAAATCCCACACAAGCCTGATGTACAGCACCGTTCTTCACATGCTGACCGTGAAACCTGAGCTTCCAAGATCCCAATTTTAGGATGGAGGTTATTTCCATAACATCTTAGCGATGTATCCGTTACTTTCTTTACTGTGTCACACAATTGTACAGACATTTTGCTGCATCTTTATACGAACTCCAGATCAGTTAAAACACTGCAGCCCATAAACTGTTACACCACCACAAAGAGCTTTTTATAAACCAGTATGAAGAACTCTGTGTGGCTGGGATGTGTTAAGACACCACTGAGTAACAGCTGGGATATAATATCGTGAACTTTGTCTTTTGGTAATGGCTGTACAGTCACATATAAAGCAATAGCATGCTATAATTTATAACGTATGACACCTTTCACAGGAAGCTGTTTCACCAGGTCACAGGTTCTCAAGCCTGGTCCTGGAGAACCTCCTGACTTGGATATTTGAGTGTTTTCCTGCTCTAAGACACTCAGTACGTTTACATGCACATCCAAATCGAGCTGCTGTCGGTAATCGAGCTAAGGGTCCCAGCAGGGGTGCCAGAGAAATCCAATCCTACATGCACACAAGGAAATCGAGCTATTGTGTGAGGTACATTGTGCACCCGAGCCACAGGTGGCGCTACACGCCCCATTGTGTTGGTACACTTCCGGTTGTTGTCATGAAGAAGAGCTATTCAAGAGTGTAAACAAAGTTATCAGTTCCGTGTTCTCCATTGCGCGTTTTTCTCCCGTCCATGAATTTTAATATATTCAACTCCTTAAGCTGAATGAGCATGAACTCTGTCTCCTCACTGCTCCAGAAGTGCACGTTTCTGCTCGCCATTTTCTCTTCTTAGTTTGTTCCTCCTGACCTCTTCTGCTGCTCGCTACTACTGTTGTCATGCCGACCGAGGCTGTCATGTTTCCCGCTTGTGGTCTCGTCACTCGTCACTTCCGGAAGGGGCAGTGCTGAAGTAAGTAGCTCAACTACGTAGCTCGATAGGGTTTACATGCACTAAGTAGCTCGGCAAAAATCGCATAATCTAGGTCGTGTAGCTCGATTACGAGAAATCAAGTTCGGTTCAATTTCAGCCTAGCTAAAAAGTGTATCCATGGCATTTAGAACTTCGATTTCAGTCGAGCAACGGCAGAAATTCGATTTTCTCTATGTGCATGTAAATGCACTCACTGACTTCGACTAATCAGCTAATTAACTGGATCAGGCATATCAGAGTTCACTAGAGATAAACCCTATTCTGATGGGATTAAATGTACATAGGGTGCTGGGGTTAGTTTATGTAGACGTGACCCTCCCCTAAATCTCGTACGTTTCCTGAATCGCAAAACCAATACACAATAATAATAATTCTTGTATACTTGATCATTTTACTGTATTTTCAAATTGTTGCCGGAGCTTTGGTTCACCCCAAACTGAAATGAGAGCCAGCATCTTTTCTCTTCTACCACTTGAGGTGCGACCATATGACCACACGAGGGGAAACATCCAGTTTCGTAGAATATACAATATACAGCTAGGAACTCGCTCCTCTTATGGACATTTTATTGCAAGTTTCATCACTGAGCAGATGTATAAAAAAAAAAAAAATCATGAGACATTTAATTCGAACAGGCCTTAAGTCCAAAGGGGTGGATCTGGATCTGATCCGACTCCTCCTGAAAGGAATAAGATCAACGTGAACAAACAAGCAGCTATGTCTGATAACTGAATGTGTGTCCCTATGAAAAAGGATCAACAGCTCTGCCTCAGAGATGTTATAACGGAGGAGATAAACCACTTTAAAGGAGATACGCAGAACCATGGCCTCACTTTGTGTTTATAAACGCCTTGAGACCTCAAGAATGGCACAGGAATAGTTTTAAGCATTAACAATAAATCTAATATAGTAATTTTAACGATTAAAATGATTCATATAGGTAGCGGTCTGAGCGAATGACCTTGACATCGGTGACGTCACCGCAGGAAGGCTATCCGTCTCATCACCATTTCTGCTGTACTAAAACACAGAGCTGACTGCAACTTCGAGCTTCCATTTTGAGCTAATTCATCACCTTGCCGCTGGCCGGTGCAGCAACACGACAGAAGTTGGATTTACGTTGCACTCATGGCCCAAGAATGTTCAAACTGCAAAGATTTGGACACATTTTGTGAGAAGTTCACAGACACATTGGGCACCTACGAAGTGGTCTCTCCTCTGCACATTTTACTGAGGACTCGTATGAAACCGCTGATCTGCTGAGGAGTGTTGGCTATAAGCCCGTATTGAAAGAGGGTACAGTACCAACAAGAAAGAAAAAGAAAACTACAAGAAAAGGAAAGTTCAGTTGCACCAGTTCTCCCAGAGTGTGAGCCGAGGGTTGCGGGACGGAACGTAACATATTATCGCTCGGGCAGTGACCTCCCCACGGTTGTTGCTAAAACCGGTGCCGTTCTGTCCCGGGCTTTAGTAATTGCCTGAGCCAAGCAGTGACCGCGAGTTGGCCTAGTGGTTAGCGTGTCCGCCTCTCGATTGGGAGATTGCGAGTTCTACTCACAGTCAGGTCATACCAAAGACCATCATAAAAATGGTACCTACTGCTGTCTGGCAAGGCATGGTGCAATACAGATGTGAGTGGGGAGTCAAACTCTTACGGTTACCAGAGGACCGTAACCCTAGCTATGTAATAGGCGAGGGGCCAAGGGTGATGGAAACGGAGATCGGCGCCGCCCTATGTGCCACATGGCGTGGGAAGGCACTTTGACTTTTGAGCCGAGCAGTAATGGCGGAGTACTCAGTATGAAGAAAATGGAGAATGAGTGGACCAGCCATCTGATTTCTCTGCTGGATATGCTTGCCTCAGCAGCAACATCTCACCCTTGCGTGGAAGAAGCGACTGAACGGAGAACTGAGCGAATAACTGAAAGTCAAACTGTTTCAAAACAATCGGCCACAAGGTCGGCCTTCAAGAAGCAAGAACACGGACGGGTAAGCTCCGACTCTCATTGGGATACAAAACACCACCACCACTCGTTGTTTACCTGCATTTAGATTATTTAAGTTACCGGTATAAGATTATTTAATTTGCTTCAGAATGTGATTGTCTCAGTTCATCTGATTATTTAATTAGTGTTTTATATTTTATCAGTGAAAATGCATGCATGTACATGTATGTTGCATAAGTTATAACACCTATCCTGTTTTAATGAGAGTCAACCCACAATCAATGAAGTCAAATCAGTTTTAGTTGAGCAAGTTGGTAACGGTATTCAGGATTTTTTCTAGAAAAATTTAGCATGAGGGCGCTCACCATGGCGAGGGAGCGAAGCGGGGGGGGATGGTGCCGGTTGTCCCCCCCGCCATGCAAAGCCTTTGAAAAATGCTCCAATGGGACATTCTGAGTATCTGAGAGGGAAATTGTAACAAATTGTCTGTCAACATTGAAAAAGAAAGAAGTAATCTTCTTCTGCCCCGGACAGTCTTTGGCTTTCTTCCGCTTCGTGCCGCGGGATGACATCTTTAAATGCCCAAGTGTCAACAAAAACAACTCGCGAACTACTTCTGTCAAAAGCTCCCGCGCCAGTGGGTGAAAGGTCATTCAGTCTCGAGAAATCTCGCTCTACAAGTCAGCTGACCTTGTATGTAACCCATGTCAAATCTCACGAGAGCAGCCGCGACAAGTAAACAACTAAACAACATGGCGCCTCAGTCTGGAAAATGCCAATTCAGATTGTTTTTGCACCGTCTGGCGGTGTATCTACTATGATTGGAATATTTTTGGAGCAATTATAACGCATTTGATGATCAGACACATTGTCACAATGTTGCTGGGATGTTTTCACGGAGTCGGTAAGGGGGCGCACGCCGAGAGTAAGAGGGCGCAGCACCCCTGTTCCCCCGTTTAGACGAAAGCCTGGTATTTCTTACTTTCACCATAAATTATTTATACGACTTTGGTCTATAGCTGTCAAAGGCCTCGGCCTTAAAACCGGTTCCCCCTGTGACGTCACGCACTCATGGCTCAGCGGGGCAGCTCAAATGCCAACTTTGCAGTTGATTTTAACTCTCAAATATATATTTTTTTATTCCCATTTATGCAGCATACAAGAGTCAAGGATGGAGATACTATCCACTCAAATTTATTTAAAAATAAAGGTTCTGCATATCTCCTTTAAGAATCCTGAACAGAAATGGTTGTATGCACATATTCCATCCCTTCTTCAATAAGCCAATCGTCTGCTGAACCGCGAAACATTTTTCTGCGAATCACTGTATTGCACTGACGCAAATGTGCACGCGTAGTGGACGTACAGCGACCTTGTTGCACATGTCTAGTAGAAGTATGGGCGAAAAAGCTTTTTAAACCTTATTTTGAGGCAAAGAGTGAGATTTATAGATGAATTATTATAATACACTTATCTGATTTGCTCCATAGCATTAGATTAAAACTAAACTCAGCACTGTGTTCCGAGTGTTCATTTAGCGTGTGATATTTCCAGTGAACACCAAAGGAAACGAAAATCTCATCTCATTATCTGTAGCTGCTTTATCCTGTTCTACAGGGTCGCAGGCAAGCTGGAGCCTATCCCAGCTGACTACGGGTGAAAGGCGGGGTACACCCTGGACAAGTCGCCAGGTCATCACAGGGCTGACACATAGACACAGACAACCATTCACACTCACATTCACACCTACGCTCAATTTAGAGTCACCAGTTAACCTAACCTGCATGTCTTTGGACTGTGGGGGAAACTGGAGCACCCGGAGGAAACCCACGCGGACACGGAGATAACATGCAAACTCTGCACAGAAAGGCCCTCGCCGGCCACGGGGCTCGAACCTGGACCTTCTTGCTGTGAGGGCCTCTGCATGCTCTTGCGACAAGGCTTTCGCAGATAGCTTTTCGCAGACAGTTGTAATTTATCGTCGAGCGGGGAGTAATAGGCGTGCGCGATGTTATTCACCGCCACAACGCAAGGGGGCGCGAAGTCGCAAAATCGCTAGGAGTAGTTGGTGGGTGTGGTTAGTGGAGTGTTTATCCTCCGGTTACTTATAATGACTAGAACTGGAGTCGTATAGATGTACGTACTTCCTCGATCAACCGCTCTTCGTGCTGCTCCATCTTCGCTCGTGTTTTTAAAAATGCCGGTCGTGAAAACAAACCAAACTGGGAAAGTAGGGAAGCGGAAGTGCGTGTACAGAGGATGTAGAGTGGACCAATCAGAGCCCTCTTGTCTGCGACGCTATCTGCGAGGCTTCTGCGGTGGTCACAATTTTTGGGAGGTGCACGCAGAGCGTCTGCGAAGGTGGGGGGGCTATGCAGACGCTATCTGCGACGCCATCTGTGAGGACTGGGTTGTCAGCATAAACTGGCCTTGAGGCGACAGCGCTAACCACTACACCACCGTGCCGCCCGGAAACGAAAATAAAGTGAAATTTAAAAAAAAGATTAAATATTACACTGCACTTATTGATGGATAAGCCTCAGCAGTGTATAAGGACAGAATTCCGTTCTCTATCTCTCCAAGGTAATGACGTTCCGATGTTGAACAACTGAAAATCGGTAAAACACTCGTCTGAAAAGGTCACACAAACTCCACCCTCTGTGAAATAAAACCAATAAACTCAAACCATTTTTCTTCAAGCAAGGCATGGTTGGAAAATGTTCATTTTTTAAATTAAAAGAGCAAACACTTTCATGACACCGACTAGTTCAGACCTGGGCATTTTCCGGCCCGCGGGCCGCATCCGGCCCTTCGGTTCATTCTGACCGGCCTGCGTAAGGTTAATTAGAAATTACAAAATAAACATATTTTCTAATTTTACCTCATGCATGGACTGAATATGCATTGCTTTTATTTTGAAGTTGTGTTCAACAAAAACGCAATGCGCGCGACATGAACATGACATGAAATCCCACGAAACCTAATCCCGCGATAACTACTTCCGTAATTTGTCCAGACCAACCACAAACTTGTACGTCATCCTTCAAACGGTCCAGCCAATCACACAGTGTGACGTCACCAGCAGGCGCCCGAGCCGATCTGTAGATCTGATACCTACACCGAATTGTTGTTGCGAGCAGGTCACAAGAAGACTTTATCCCCCAAAATGTCCGCAAAAAGAAGAAAGGTAGATGCCGAATGCAGGGCTTTCAACAAAACATGGACTGCGAAGTATTTATTTACTGAAGTCAGAGATGAAGCCGTGTGTTTAGTTTGCGGAGAGCAGATCGCAGTGTTCAAAGACTACAATTTGAGTCGGCATTACCAAATGAAAAACACCAAATGAGGTGATTAGACTACAAATGTGGGCATCATTAGTATAATATGATGTATCTTGCTTGATATTTGGAGTAGAAAGACAATATTGTGATGTCTTTATTGTGTTTTGGGGTGAATGTGACTGAAAAAAAAAAAAAGGTACAAACGTTCACATTTTGTTAACCATTGTTTTGGGAAATTTGATTGAATAAATGGCATTTTTTGTAAGGCAACCTCGTTTTTTCCAGACTCTTACCAGTCTTAGCAGCTTGTAAAAACAATGTTATTTATTGCTTTATATAAAGAAATACAATTAATATTATCCAGAATTTAGTTCAGCCCTTTGGTCCGGCCCTCCACAAAATTTTCTGTTTCTCATGTGGCCCCATGGAAAAAATAATTGCCCACCCCTGGACTAGTTGCTACCCCTGTAGGCGGGACACGCACACTCTAGGGAACATTTAATTGGACAAACGTGACAATAGTACAGGATGAGTCATCAAAGAAGTGACAAATGATAACGTTTTGATTTTTTTTTTCCTGCAAAATGTGGCGTCCCAAAGACGAAAGAACAGCTACTAAAAGTTTTGATTTTTAAGGGCCACTTTAATCTCATTTGTCTTAAAAACAGTCCAAAGACTGACATTTGCCTGGCAAATAACTTGAGAAACGCTACCCAACCCTTTATGAAAACTTTTGCACTGTGGACGGTGTGTGGAAAATGTTTGCAGAGAATTTCCTCACACAATCCAGGTTAATAGTTTACTGTCAGTTTACAGCTTCTGATGTTTCTACAAGTGAGTAAAAGTGGCTAAGTTCACCCGTATAATATATGACTGCAAATATAAAATCAACCATAATCTGAACTTATAAAGTTAATTTAGCCAACTAGCACTAGCTAGCTAGTACAGATCTGCCTCTATTTCCTCCATTTCCTCTAAGTAGTGCAAAACTGACGCAGCAACTAAACACAGATTGGTTTTATTTTCTTGAAAATTAGCCAATATATACACACACACACATTTCCGCACTCACGTTAAGCTAACTCGCATTAACCTCCTCCCATTCAATTCAACTACAACTCTGGTTGCTAACTAGCCTAGCCGGCTATGCTAATCAACTCTAATTTGTGCTATTTTGTAAAAAAAAAAAAAAACAGAAGTTATTTTTCCGTTATTCGGTACCTGATCCGCGACATCCTCCGCCGCGCTCATGATGTCGTCCTGCCCCATGGCCTGTCAATTCCGTGCCCGCGCCGCTAACAGAATAAAGTGTGTGTGAACGCTGTTGTGTTTCCGCTCGCTCGGCTCTCTCTCTCTCTCTCTCTCTCTCTGCCTGCACAAACTAGGCCGCCGCCGTCCCACAATCCCCCGCGCGCCGCTACAATACGATAAAGCCCCCCTCGCGCGAGCAATCCCGCGGACCCGCTGCGTGTGCCACGTGTACCAAGGAACTCTACGAGCGCGCGCGCCTCTCTCTCTCTCTCTCTCTCTCACTCACTCACACAGTAGTGCACATTACGTATTGCAGTAAGTAGTGTGTGTGTGTTTATATATATATACACACACTAGGGCTGTAACGATACACCCAACTCACGATTCGAATCGCGATTTTTGACCCACGATTCGATACACCCACGATTTTTTTTTTTAAATGTTTTTTTAAAGTAGTAAATTTGACTTATTAACATTTACTTACTTACATTAACTATTTAATAACAAATAATTCAAACCACTGCAGAGAATGAGTAATATGTATGCAAAAATGAACAAATGTATATCCAAAGACTTTTATTTCTCAAAATAATACTGTTGAGTCGGTTCTGAAAAAGTCATTTTTCCAAATCGTGTAAATCCGTGAAGATTTTTTTTTGGGGTGGCTCTCTCACTGTCTCAGTCTCATAGGGCCAATGATTTTCTGTGATCGCGGAAAACAGATGGAAATTACGGAATTTTTATAGTGAAACATTGCTCGCGTGTCAAAATGTAACTGCCGCAGAAGGCTTCCGCCCAAGCAGACATGATGCCTTTCCGGTCAAGTGATTGTGATTGGCTTGTGGCACACCTAGCCAGCCAATGAGCTGCTTGTTTACAGATTCGCTCCCCGCGTCGCAACCTGAATGGCGACCGCTTAAAGGAAATGAATGCTCTGCCAGTGGCGAGTGTGGATGTTGCGTGACTCGGAGAAGATTGTCGCAGGTCGGCGAAAAAACGACTTACTAATAGATATAAAAAATAAAAGTAATTTAAGTAAGTTTAAAATGTAATTTAAACTAGACAGGGACACTCTAACGAGTGCAAACCCCGCCTTTTCCCTATTAAAATACATTGGGCGAAAATTTCGAAGTTCTGCCATGACCTTGACCTTTGACCTCCAAAATTTAATGGTTTCCTTCCTGGGTGATTGGCAACACGTCCAAAATTTGGTCCAAATCGATCCATTGGTTCTTGAGATATCTTGCAGACACACAGACAGACAGACAGACAGATACACACACACACAGACTGACGCAGGTGAAAATAATAACCCCTCCGACTACTGTCGGCGGGGTTAATAAAAAGTAAAGTATTCATAAATTGAAGTTTGGAAGCACCTCTGTTTTTGGGCTGAGGAGAAGTTTGAAAGGGTGTACCGCGATTCTGCCTTCTTGTATCGCGACACGGATCGTGGCTCTGCGTATCGCGATTTCGATACGCATATTGTTACAGCCCTAATACATACACACACACACACACACACACACAGATATATATATATATATATATATATCAGTGGCGGCTGCTGGTTTTTAAAACAGGGGAAGCCCATTTTACGCATTCATCGTAAAACCTGTAGGCCGGATATCAAAGCATAGAAAGGTGTGCCCCATTAGAATAGTGAACTAGACAACCCTACCTAGTGGCAGAAAGTATTTTTGCTTGTACATTTCATGTTATAGTCTGGCTTGCCAGGCTAGTGCCTCATATCCTTAATCAAAAATATCAAACATCCAGGGCGGCACGATGGTGTAGTGGTTAGCGCTGTCGCCTCACAACAAGAAGGTCCGGGTTCGAGCCCTGTGGCCGGCAAGGGCCTTTCTGTGCGGAGTTTGCATGTTCTCCCCGTGTCCGCGTGGGTTTCCTCCAGGTGCTCCGGTTTCCCCCACAGTCCAAAGACATGCAGGTTAGGTTAACTGGTGACTCTAAAT